>NC_074711.1:100000-180000 GCF_947242115.1 Biomphalaria glabrata | reverse complement strand
AGAAGGAAGACAGAGAGATGGAAAGACATCAAAGAATGGGCAGGTCTGCCAAGAAATGGTTTATCCAGGGCTAAGTACAGAGAGGAATATAGAAGGGCTGTTGACAGATCTTGTGTGGTGCCCCCATGGTTCAACAGACTAATTGATTGGTAATGGTAAGAATTTAATGTATTTTTAAAAAAAAATTGTGTTAATTACATTAAGGGACTTAATCAGTCTTTTTTTATTTCCAGAAAATAATACCAGGGTTATGCTCCTTTGACCATTGAGTTCCAGGATGAAGAATGAAAGACAGAGAGCAATGTGAAGACATCAAAGAATGGGCAGGTCTGCCATGAAATGGTTTATCCAGGGCTAAGTACAGAGAGGAATATAGAAGGGCTGTTGACAGATCTTGTGTGGTGCCCCCATGGTTCAACAGACTGATTGATAGGTAATGGTAAGAATTTAATGTATTTTGTAAAAAAAATGGTGTTAATTACATTAAGGGACTTTATCACTCTTTTTTTAATTTTTACATTCATTTAATGTAATTATTTTATACAGTAATATATGATTTTTATCTTGGTAAATCATTTAAATATATATCCTGCTAATCAAACCAAAGAATCTTCTCAATACTTATTTAAAAATTTTAATTTTGTCTACATGTAACAAATGTTTAACGAAAAGAAATGTACACTGTCCAGCATTGATTATTTAAAACTGGGATTCATTCCTTCCTTGTCAAACAAGCCGTTGCCTAAGTGACTTTTTTAAAATAATGATACGAAACCAATTGCTAGAGGATCATCTGAGACAATGTCACCCTAACAAAATAGATAAAGATTTAAAAATTTTCTAGCACTCAAAGATAAAGTTAAGAATAGACCCACACAATCTCACTTCAACATCATATATATATAGAGAGAAGATGTTGGTTTGTGAGCATCTTACAATATCTCTTTACTTATAGCAAAATATGGAAACATAGGTAAAACATTGATTTTACCAGCCGTTGTAGTTGTGAAAACTGTTTTACACACACCTACATCTGATATTATTAAAAGAATTTCTTTAAACAAAAATACAGTTCAAGGGCACATCGGTGGCATGAGTTATCAAATTAAAAGCTTCTTATGTGATTCTTTGCAAAGGAAATATATACAGTTTGGGATCAGTTTGGAAATAGTGGCGTCACAGGCTCTGATGGGGTGTAGCGCTGTGTGCTGTAAACTGCCTAGGGGTTGCCAGCTCCTTATTTTTCCTCAGGGTTGACCCACGACAGCTTTCCCATGTTTGGGAATAGTTGCAAGGCAGCAGATTTTTAAATTCAGTTTTCCTTCTGCTATGTGGCTAATGAGCTCTTCCTGCTTGAAGCCTACTGGCTAAGGCGCCAGTTACTCGCCTTCGTCCCTTCCCCTTTAGTGAAAACAGTTCGGCGGACACGTGAAAGATACACGAGAAACTCTTTGCGAAAACTTTTACAATGATACTTAAAACAAATTAATTAATTAATATTTATTGTTTGAATGTCTTCTTTATAGAATGTATGAAACATGACATCCATAGGAACAGATGATAAGCCTGGGTAAAAAAACATTTCCAGTGTGTTTGATGATTCCAGCAATACATATTAAATTGGTTAAATTTGAATTTTATCAATAAAAATGAGTTATTATTTAATACTTTATATGTATTTTTAAATAGCATTTTACTCTTCAACTCACTAAAATTAGAAATTAGTTTTCAAATAAATTGCAAAAAAAAAAGCAATATAAGTTAAGCAGGGGGTCTACCAAAAAGCAGAAAACATGGCAAGGGGTCTACGAAACAAAAAAGTTTGGGAACCACTGGTCTACAGTGAAGTCAGTCCCGCGATAGTAAATTCTCAAAAAAAAAAAAAAAAAAAAATTTAAAACAAAATTTATCTTAAAAAATTTAAAAAAAAAAAAAATATCTAAAAAAAATTTATCTAAAAAAAAAAAAAAAAAAAAAAATTATCTAAAAAAAATTTAAAAAAAAAAAAAATAAAATAAAAAAAAAAAAAAAATTTAAAAAAAAAAAAAAATTAAAAAAAAAAAATTAAAAACAAAAAATTTAAAAAAAAAAAAAAAAAAAAAAAAAATTTACTAAAAAAAAAAAAAAAAAAGAAAAAAATTAAAAAAAAAAAAATGTTATAAAAAAAAAAAAAAAAAAAAAATTTACTAAATTTTTGGGAACCACTGGTCTACAGTGAAGTCAGTCCTGGGATAGTGAATTCTCAAAAAAAAAAAAAAAAATTTAAAACAAAAATTTATTTAAAGAAATTAAAACAAAAAAAAATTTATCTAAAAAAAAAATTTAAAAAAAAAAAAATTAAAAAAAAATTTTTTTTTATAAAAAAAACATCAAAAAAAAAAAAAAAAAAATTTTACTAAAATTTTGGGAACCACTGGTCTACAGTGAAGTCAGTCCCAAGATAGTCAATTCTCGAAAAAAAAAAAAAAAAAAGAAAAAATTTAAAAAAAAATTATAAAAATTTTTTTATAAAAGTTTGGGAACCACTGGTCTACAGTGAAGTCAGTACCGGGAAAGTCAATTCTCGAAAAAAAAAAAAAATTAAAAAAAAAAAAAAAAAATTATCTAAAAAAAATATAAAAAAAAATAAAAATTAAAATTAAAAAAAATTTATCTAAAAAAAAAATACAAAAAAAAAAAAATATAAGTTAAGCAGGAGTTCTACCGAAAAGCAGAAAACATGGCAAGGGGTCTACGAGACAAAAAAGTTTGGGAACCACTGCTCTAGATCTACATATTTAATATTAGAATCATCATTAGAGTTTGTCTAGTAGAGTCTAAAAAAGAATGTATAGATTACTATAGTCCTAGTATTCTAGATTATTAGTCTTGATCTAACTAAAAATTTTCAATAAATATTCTGGATTTCTTCAGCTTGGTCCATGTCGATCCTATCGTCTTTGCCTTATGGTCTACCGTTCTTCTGTTTTCTTTGCTTTGAAATCTAGATTGACTAGATCTACACAATGTCAATATAATTTCTAGATCTATATATCTAAGACTAATTAGTATGGGCTTAATATTACTGTATTATTTAGTTTAACTACAATTTTTCAGGTCAGCAGCATTACAGTAAGCACTGGTACAGCGTACTGGCACTTTTTTCAATGCAGCGAAAAAGTTACTTTTGTATTTTAAAGTTTATTATTTATTTATTAGTTGTTAAAAGGCAATCCATCACTGAGCTCCGGCACCTATTTCTTTACAAAAAAAGCACTGATTACCTGTATATTCTTTAACAATAACGGTTTACTATTCTCAGGAATTAGTCATTCAAAAGACGGTGAGGAAAAGAATGGTCGACAAACCTTGTGTGGTGCCTTAACAGTCCAACAGACTAAGGGATAGATAAAGGTGAATTTAATTTATATCTTGATCTATATAAGTTGATTTACTGGACTAAAAATCTAGATATTGGTAAAACTTTGCTATTCTATTCTAAATCTAGTGTGACATTCCATATTTTTTATTCTGATTTTAGATAGATCTTGATTAGATCTAGATCCCATATGTATAGGACTTAGCACTAGATCTCTAGAAATTATTGTATATGATGCTAGATCTAGAAAATCTAGACTTGATCATAGAAATCTTCAAGAAAAATAATGTGCTAACCTAGACAGATCTCTTGAATTACATTGTAAATTATCTTGTTGAATTATCTCCACCACCTTCAGTCAATAGACAACTATGGCTCATACGAGAACAAGAGCCTCTGCGTTGGCATCGACTATTTTCCAATCCTTTCTGTTCAGCTTCATCCATATTAAAATACATTTTAAAGGTTTTTATTACTTAATAGAAAAGATCTAGAATTTTAATAAGAATCTAGTCTATCTAGATCTAAAATTCTAGATCCACCCAATTTTATGTATACAAGTAGTATGGGTGTAGGATTGGCTTAATATAATAGTGAACAAATAGATGCTATCTTACTAGATTTTTCTAAGGCTTTTGACAAAGTTCACCACCATAGTTTGCTTAAAAAATTAAAATATTTCGGCATTAATGGTCCACTGCATCAGTGGATTAAGGACTTTCTGATAGGGAGAGAACAAACTGTAATAATAAATGGCTCTAAATCAACACCGATAACAGTAAACTCAGGTGTACCTCAAGGAACAGTCTTGGGTCCACTACTATTTTTAATTTACATAAATGATTTACCAAATTGCATTACTTCAGGAACAAAAGTCAGATTATTTGCAGACGATTGCATAATATATAGAACAATAAAAACAACACAAGACACAGATATTTTACAAAGAGAATTAGATGAATTACAGAAATGGGAATCAAATTGACAGAAAAATGTCAGTTGTTAAGAGTAACAAAAAAACTAAAACAAATTAATTCCACTTATCTTATTCATGGCAAACCAGTAACACAGACTAAAAACACAAAATACCTAGGTGTTATAATAAATGAAAAACTGTCATGGAATCCACATATTGATGAAACTACAAAAAAATCAAACAAAGCATTAAGATTTATTAAAAGAAATTTCTATAAATCAAATAAGAACATAAAACTAAAATGTTATTTAAAACTTTGGTTAGGCCAATAATAGAATATGCATCCTCCGTTTGGGACCCCTCAACTCAAGAAAACATTAAGAAACTAGAACAGACACAAAATAGAGCAGTGCGATTCATAACAAATGAATATTCACATTTGACTAGAGTAACACCTTTAGTAAAATCACTAAATTTAGAAAGTCTTCAGGACAGAAGGCTCAAAAGTAAAGTAGCAATCATACATAAAACACTGAACCATAATCTTCAAATACAAAAACAAAATTTAATAAAATACTCTGAAAGACACAAAGATAAAGGCACATTCCTCATCCCATATGCTAGGACAAATTTGTACAAATACTCCTTCTTCCCTAGTGCTATTAGAGCATGGAATGGGTTGCCTGAGCTAGCCAGGAAAACCAGTGACTTGGCAAAATTTAAGTCATTGGTTAATATGCATGACTAAATGTTTGACGCGTAGGACGTAATCATCTTCTTTTTTGAAGTAACGTCTGTATTATATAAGATAAGAAGATAATAGTATTTATCTTGAATCAGTTTGTTAATCTACATTATATGGGTATGATAGTTGTACATCTTCTACTAGATCAAGTTAAATATAGCTATCCTTTTCTAGATGTAATGTGAAATTGTATCTGATAGTATTTTTCATTCTTAGGTAGATCTTGATTACACTGCCTGGTTTTGTGGATTGCACGAGATGGTTGACACAATGATCTGAAGTTCAAACTGCCATTTTCTACTGTCCGCTGCAAGATCTTGGCTGGAATGTAAAAGGAATGTCCAAAATATTTAAATGACAAACAGGATGGGAACTGATAATGAGGAATGTATGTCCAGTTTTTTTTGTTTTTTTTTTTAAATACAGATATGAAAGATGACATTACCCTAACTTAGAGTCATAGGAGTTTCATTAATTTATTTACTCAGATGCTGAAACAGACATCTGGCATATTCCTATAATCAGTATCATGGCCTTTGTATACAACAAAATTGATTGGAACTCCTAGACTAGAAATATAATTCAAGATTTAAATAAGGCACTGGTCATAGTTTTAGAAAGTGTGGCTAGCATTCTGGTAAGATATTTTATTAATAATTAGAAATTAAATTAAATTTTATTTAATGATATTAAATTTCTTTTTTAAGAATTATGGTCCATTTTTTCCCCATTTGTGTACAAAGAAGGAAGACAGAGAGATGGAAAGACATCAAAGAATGGGCAGGTCTGCCAAGAAATGGTTTATCCAGGGCTAAGTACAGAGAGGAATATAGAAGGGCTGTTGACAGATCTTGTGTGGTGCCCCCATGGTTCAACAGACTAATTGATTGGTAATGGTAAGAATTTAATGTATTTTTAAAAAAAAATTGTGTTAATTACATTAAGGGACTTAATCAGTCTTTTTTTATTTCCAGAAAATAATACCAGGGTTATGCTCCTTTGACCATTGAGTTCCAGGATGAAGAATGAAAGACAGAGAGCAATGTGAAGACATGAAAGAATGGGCAGGTCTGCCAAGAAATGGTTTATCCAGGGCTAAGTACAGAGAGGAATATAGAAGGGCTGTTGACAGATCTTGTGTGGTGCCCCCATGGTTCAACAGACTAATTGATTGGTAATGGTAAGAATTTAATGTATTTTTAAAAAAAAATTGTGTTAATTACATTAAGGGACTTAATCAGTCTTTTTTTATTTCCAGAAAATAATACCAGGGTTATGCTCCTTTGACCATTGAGTTCCAGGATGAAGAATGAAAGACAGAGAGCAATGTGAAGACATGAAAGAATGGGCAGGTCTGCCATGAAATTGTTTATCCAGGGCTAAGTACAGAGAGGAATATAGAAGGGCTGTTGACAGATCTTGTGTGGTGCCCCCATGGTTCAACAGACTGATTGATAGGTAATGGTAAGAATTTAATGTATTTTGTAAAAAAAATGGTGTTAATTACATTAAGGGACTTTATCACTCTTTTTTTAATTTTTACATTCATTTAATGTAATTATTTTATACAGTAATATATGATTTTTATCTTGGTAAATCATTTAAATATATATCCTGCTAATCAAACCAAAGAATCTTCTCAATACTTATTTAAAAATTTTAATTTTGTCTACATGTAACAAATGTTTAACGAAAAGAAATGTACACTGTCCAGCATTGATTATTTAAAACTGGGATTCATTCCTTCCTTGTCAAACAAGCCGTTGCCTAAGTGACTTTTTTAAAATAATGATACGAAACCAATTGCTAGAGGATCATCTGAGACAATGTCACCCTAACAAAATAGATAAAGATTTAAAAATTTTCTAGCACTCAAAGATAAAGTTAAGAATAGACCCACACAATCTCACTTCAACATCATATATATATAGAGAGAAGATGTTGGTTTGTGAGCATCTTACAATATCTCTTTACTTATAGCAAAATATGGAAACATAGGTAAAACATTGATTTTACCAGCCGTTGTAGTTGTGAAAACTGTTTTACACACACCTACATCTGATATTATTAAAAGAATTTCTTTAAACAAAAATACAGTTCAAGGGCACATCGGTGGCATGAGTTATCAAATTAAAAGCTTCTTATGTGATTCTTTGCAAAGGAAATATATACAGTTTGGGATCAGTTTGGAACTAGTGGCGTCACAGGCTCTGATGGGGTGTAGCGCTGTGTGCTGTAAACTGCCTAGGGGTTGCCAGCTCCTTATTTTTCCTCAGGGTTGACCCACGACAGCTTTCCCATGTTTGGGAATAGTTGCAAGGCAGCAGATTTTTAAATTCAGTTTTCCTTCTGCTATGTGGCTAATGAGCTCTTCCTGCTTGAAGCCTACTGGCTAAGGCGCCAGTTACTCGCCTTCGTCCCTTCCCCTTTAGTGAAAACAGTTCGGCGGACACGTGAAAGATACACGAGAAACTCTTTGCGAAAACTTTTACAATGATACTTAAAACAAATTAATTAATTAATATTTATTGTTTGAATGTCTTCTTTATAGAATGTATGAAACATGACATCCATAGGAACAGATGATAAGCCTGGGTAAAAAAACATTTCCAGTGTGTTTGATGATTCCAGCAATACATATTAAATTGGTTAAATTTGAATTTTATCAATAAAAATGAGTTATTATTTAATACTTTATATGTATTTTTAAATAGCATTTTACTCTTCAACTCACTAAAATTAGAAATTAGTTTTCAAATAAATTGCAAAAAAAAAAGCAATATAAGTTAAGCAGGGGGTCTACCAAAAAGCAGAAAACATGGCAAGGGGTCTACGAAACAAAAAAGTTTGGGAACCACTGGTCTACAGTGAAGTCAGTCCCGCGATAGTAAATTCTCAAAAAAAAAAAAAAAAAAACATTTAAAACAAAATTTATCTTAAAAAATTTTTAAAAAAAAAATATCTAAAAAAAAATTTATCTAAAAAAAAAAAATTATCTAAAAAAAATTTAAAAAAAAAAAAAAAAAAATCAAAAAAAAAAAAAAATTTAAAAAAAAAAAAAAAATTAAAAAAAAAAAAATTAAAAAAAAAAAATTTTATAAAAAAAAAAAAAAAAAAAAAAATTTACTAAAAAAAAAAAAAAAAAAAAGAAAAAAATTAAAAAAAAAAAAATGTAAAAAAAAAAAAAAAAAAAAAAAAAAATTTACTAAATTTTTGGGAACCACTGGTCTACAGTGAAGTCAGTCCTGGGATAGTGAATTCTCAAAAAAATAAAAAAAAATTTAAAACAAAAATTTATTTAAAGAAATTAAAAACAAAAAAAAATTTATCTAAAAAAAAAAATTGAAAAAAAAAAAAAAATTAAAAAAAAAAAAAATTTTTTATAAAAAAAACATCAAAAAAAAAAAAAAAAAAAAAAAAAAAAAAAATTTTACTAAAATTTTGGGAACCACTGGTCTACAGTGAAGTCAGTCCCAAGATAGTCAATTCTCGAAAAAAAAAAAAAAAAAAAAAGAAAATTTTAAAAAAAATTATAAAAATTTTTTTATAAAAGTTTGGGAACCACTGGTCTACAGTGAAGTCAGTACCGGGAAAGTCAATTCTCGAAAAAAAAAAAAAAAATTAAAAAAAAAAAAAAAAATTATCTAAAAAAAATTTAAAAAAAAATAAAAATTAAAATTAAAAAAAATTTATCTAAAAAAAAAATACAAAAAAAAAAAATATAAGTTAAGCAGGAGTTCTACCGAAAAGCAGAAAACATGGCAAGGGGTCTACGAGACAAAAAAGTTTGGGAACCACTGCTCTAGATCTACATATTTAATATTAGAATCATCATTAGAGTTTGTCTAGTAGAGTCTAAAAAAGAATGTATAGATTACTATAGTCCTAGTATTCTAGATTATTAGTCTTGATCTAACTAAAAATTTTCAATAAATATTCTGGATTTCTTCAGCTTGGTCCATGTCGATCCTATCGTCTTTGCCTTATGGTCTACCGTTCTTCTGTTTTCTTTGCTTTGAAATCTAGATTGACTAGATCTACACAATGTCAATATAATTTCTAGATCTATATATCTAAGACTAATTAGTATGGGCTTAATATTACTGTATTATTTAGTTTAACTACAATTTTTCAGGTCAGCAGCATTACAGTAAGCACTGGTACAGCGTACCGGCACTTTTTTCAATGCAGCGAAAAAGTTACTTTTGTATTTTAAAGTTTATTATTTATTTATTAGTTGTTAAAAGGCAATCCATCACTGAGCTCCGGCACCTATTTCTTTACAAAAAAGCACTGATTACCTGTATATTCTTTAACAATAACGGTTTACTATTCTCAGGAATTAGTCATTCAAAAGACGGTGAGGAAAAGAATGGTCGACAAACCTTGTGTGGTGCCTTAACAGTCCAACAGACTAAGGGATAGATAAAGGTGAATTTAATTTATATCTTGATCTATATAAGTTGATTTACTGGACTAAAAATCTAGATATTGGTAAAACTTTGCTATTCTATTCTAAATCTAGTGTGACATTCCATATTTTTTATTCTGATTTTAGATAGATCTTGATTAGATCTAGATCCCATATGTATAGGACTTAGCACTAGATCTCTAGAAATTATTGTATATGATGCTAGATCTAGAAAATCTAGACTTGATCATAGAAATCTTCAAGAAAAATAATGTGCTAACCTAGACAGATCTCTTGAATTACATTGTAAATTATCTTGTTGAATTATCTCCACCACCTTCAGTCAATAGACAACTATGGCTCATACGAGAACAAGAGCCTCTGCGTTGGCATCAACTATTTTCCAATCCTTTCTGTTCAGCTTCATCCATATTAAAATACATTTTAAAGGTTTTTATTACTTAATAGAAAAGATCTAGAATTTTAATAAGAATCTAGTCTATCTAGATCTAAAATTCTAGATCCACCCAATTTTATGTATACAAGTAGTATGGGTGTAGGATTGGCTTAATATAATAGTGAACAAATAGATGCTATCTTACTAGATTTTTCTAAGGCTTTTGACAAAGTTCACCACCATAGTTTGCTTAAAAAATTAAAATATTTCGGCATTAATGGTCCACTGCATCAGTGGATTAAGGACTTTCTGATAGGGAGAGAACAAACTGTAATAATAAATGGCTCTAAATCAACACCGATAACAGTAAACTCAGGTGTACCTCAAGGAACAGTCTTGGGTCCACTACTATTTTTAATTTACATAAATGATTTACCAAATTGCATTACTTCAGGAACAAAAGTCAGATTATTTGCAGACGATTGCATAATATATAGAACAATAAAAACAACACAAGACACAGATATTTTACAAAGAGAATTAGATGAATTACAGAAATGGGAATCAAATTGCCAGAAAAATGTCAGTTGTTAAGAGTAACAAAAAAACTAAAACAAATTAATTCCACTTATCTTATTCATGGCAAACCAGTAACACAGACTAAAAACACAAAATACCTAGGTGTTATAATAAATGAAAAACTGTCATGGAATCCACATATTGATGAAACTACAAAAAAATCAAACAAAGCATTAAGATTTATTAAAAGAAATTTCTATAAATCAAATAAGAACATAAAACTAAAATGTTATTTAAAACTTTGGTTAGGCCAATAATAGAATATGCATCCTCCGTTTGGGACCCCTCAACTCAAGAAAACATTAAGAAACTAGAACAGACACAAAATAGAGCAGTGCGATTCATAACAAATGAATATTCACATTTGACTAGAGTAACACCTTTAGTAAAATCACTAAATTTAGAAAGTCTTCAGGACAGAAGGCTCAAAAGTAAAGTAGCAATCATACATAAAACACTGAACCATAATCTTCAAATACAAAAACAAAATTTAATAAAATACTCTGAAAGACACAAAGATAAAGGCACATTCCTCATCCCATATGCTAGGACAAATTTGTACAAATACTCCTTCTTCCCTAGTGCTATTAGAGCATGGAATGGGTTGCCTGAGCTAGCCAGGAAAACCAGTGACTTGGCAGAATTTAAGTCATTGGTTAATATGCATGACTAAATGTTTGACGCGTAGGACGTAATCATCTTCTTTTTTGAAGTAACGTCTGTATTATATAAGATAAGAAGATAATAGTATTTATCTTGAATCAGTTTGTTAATCTACATTATATGGGTATGATAGTTGTACATCTTCTACTAGATCAAGTTAAATATAGCTATCCTTTTCTAGATGTAATGTGAAATTGTATCTGATAGTATTTTTCATTCTTAGGTAGATCTTGATTACACTGCCTGGTTTTGTGGATTGCACGAGATGGTTGACACAATGATCTGAAGTTCAAACTGCCTTTTTCTACTGTCCGCTGCAAGATCTTGGCTGGAATGTAAAAGGAATGTCCAAAATATTTAAATGACAAACAGGATGGGAACTGATAATGAGGAATGTATGTCCAGTTTTTTTTGTTTTTTTTTTTTAAATACAGATATGAAAGATGACATTACCCTAACTTAGAGTCATAGGAGTTTCATTAATTTATTTACTCAGATGCTGAAACAGACATCTGGCATATTCCTATAATCAGTATCATGGCCTTTGTATACAACAAAATTGATTGGAACTCCTAGACTAGAAATATAATTCAAGATTTAAATAAGGCACTGGTCATAGTTTTAGAAAGTGTGGCTAGCATTCTGGTAAGATATTTTATTAATAATTAGAAATTAAATTAAATTTTATTTAATGATATTAAATTTCTTTTTTAAGAATTATGGTCCATTTTTTCCCCATTTGTGTACAAAGAAGGAAGACAGAGAGATGGAAAGACATCAAAGAATGGGCAGGTCTGCCAAGAAATGGTTTATCCAGGGCTAAGTACAGAGAGGAATATAGAAGGGCTGTTGACAGATCTTGTGTGGTGCCCCCATGGTTCAACAGACTAATTGATTGGTAATGGTAAGAATTTAATGTATTTTTTAAAAAAAATTGTGTTAATTACATTAAGGGACTTAATCAGTCTTTTTTTATTTCCAGAAAATAATACCAGGGTTATGCTCCTTTGACCATTGAGTTCCAGGATGAAGAATGAAAGACAGAGAGCAATGTGAAGACATGAAAGAATGGGCAGGTCTACCATGAAATGGTTTATCCAGGGCTAAGTACAGAGAGGAATATAGAAGGGCTGTTGACAGATCTTGTGTGGTGCCCCCATGGTTCAACAGACTGATTGATAGGTAATGGTAAGAATTTAATGTATTTTGTAAAAAAAATGGTGTTAATTACATTAAGGGACTTTATCACTCTTTTTTTAATTTTTACATTCATTTAATGTAATTATTTTATACAGTAATATATGATTTTTATCTTGGTAAATCATTTAAATATATATCCTGCTAATCAAACCAAAGAATCTTCTCAATACTTATTTAAAAATTTTAATTTTGTCTACATGTAACAAATGTTTAACGAAAAGAAATGTACACTGTCCAGCATTGATTATTTAAAACTGGGATTCATTCCTTCCTTGTCAAACAAGCCGTTGCCTAAGTGACTTTTTTAAAATAATGATACGAAACCAATTGCTAGAGGATCATCTGAGACAATGTCACCCTAACAAAATAGATAAAGATTTAAAAATTTTCTAGCACTCAAAGATAAAGTTAAGAATAGACCCACACAATCTCACTTCAACATCATATATATATAGAGAGAAGATGTTGGTTTGTGAGCATCTTACAATATCTCTTTACTTATAGCAAAATATGGAAACATAGGTAAAACATTGATTTTACCAGCCGTTGTAGTTGTGAAAACTGTTTTACACACACCTACATCTGATATTATTAAAAGAATTTCTTTAAACAAAAATACAGTTCAAGGGCACATCGGTGGCATGAGTTATCAAATTAAAAGCTTCTTATGTGATTCTTTGCAAAGGAAATATATACAGTTTGGGATCAGTTTGGAACTAGTGGCGTCACAGGCTCTGATGGGGTGTAGCGCTGTGTGCTGTAAACTGCCTAGGGGTTGCCAGCTCCTTATTTTTCCTCAGGGTTGACCCACGACAGCTTTCCCATGTTTGGGAATAGTTGCAAGGCAGCAGATTTTTAAATTCAGTTTTCCTTCTGCTATGTGGCTAATGAGCTCTTCCTGCTTGAAGCCTACTGGCTAAGGCGCCAGTTACTCGCCTTCGTCCCTTCCCCTTTAGTGAAAACAGTTCAGCGGACACGTGAAAGATACACGAGAAACTCTTTGCGAAAACTTTTACAATGATACTTAAAACAAATTAATTAATTAATATTTATTGTTTGAATGTCTTCTTTATAGAATGTATGAAACATGACATCCATAGGAACAGATGATAAGCCTGGGTAAAAAAACATTTCCAGTGTGTTTGATGATTCCAGCAATACATATTAAATTGGTTAAATTTGAATTTTATCAATAAAAATGAGTTATTATTTAATACTTTATATGTATTTTTAAATAGCATTTTACTCTTCAACTCACTAAAATTAGAAATTAGTTTTCAAATAAATTGCAAAAAAAAAAGCAATATAAGTTAAGCAGGGGGTCTACCAAAAAGCAGAAAACATGGCAAGGGGTCTACGAAACAAAAAAGTTTGGGAACCACTGGTCTACAGTGAAGTCAGTCCCGCGATAGTAAATTCTCAAAAAAAAAAAAAAAAAAAAATTTAAAACAAAATTTATCTTAAAAAATTTAAAAAAAAAAAAATATCTAAAAAAAAATTTATCTAAAAAAAAAAAATTATCTAAAAAAAATTTAAAAAAAAAAAAAAAAAATCAAAAAAAAAAAAAAATTTAAAAAAAAAAAAAAATTAAAAAAAAAAAAATTAAAAAAAAAAAATTTTATAAAAAAAAAAAAAAAAAAAAATATACTAAAAAAAAAAAAAAAAAAGAAAAAAATTAAAAAAAAAAAAAATGTAAAAAAAAAAAAAAAAAAAAAAAAAATTTACTAAATTTTTGGGAACCACTGGTCTACAGTGAAGTCAGTCCTGGGATAGTGAATTCTCAAAAAAAAAAAAAAAAATTTAAAACAAAAATTTATTTAAAGAAATTAAAAACAAAAAAAAAATTTATCTAAAAAAAAAAAATTGAAAAAAAAAAAAAATTAAAAAAAAAAAATTTTTTATAAAAAAAACATCAAAAAAAAAAAAAAAAAAAAAAAAAAAAAAAAAAAAATTTACTAAAATTTTGGGAACCACTGGTCTACAGTGAAGTCAGTCCCAAGATAGTCAATTCTCGAAAAAAAAAAAAAAAAAAAAAGAAAATTTTAAAAAAAATTATAAAAATTTTTTTATAAAAGTTTGGGAACCACTGGTCTACAGTGAAGTCAGTACCAGGAAAGTCAATTCTCGAAAAAAAAAAAAAAAATTAAAAAAAAAAAAAAAAATTATCTAAAAAAAATAAAAAAAAAAATAAAAATTAAAATTAAAAAAAATTTATCTAAAAAAAAAATACAAAAAAAAAAAAATATAAGTTAAGCAGGAGTTCTACCGAAAAGCAGAAAACATGGCAAGGGGTCTACGAGACAAAAAAGTTTGGGAACCACTGCTCTAGATCTACATATTTAATATTAGAATCATCATTAGAGTTTGTCTAGTAGAGTCTAAAAAAGAATGTATAGATTACTATAGTCCTAGTATTCTAGATTATTAGTCTTGATCTAACTAAAAATTTTCAATAAATATTCTGGATTTCTTCAGCTTGGTCCATGTCGATCCTATCGTCTTTGCCTTATGGTCTACCGTTCTTCTGTTTTCTTTGCTTTGAAATCTAGATTGACTAGATCTACACAATGTCAATATAATTTCTAGATCTATATATCTAAGACTAATTAGTATGGGCTTAATATTACTGTATTATTTAGTTTAACTACAATTTTTCAGGTCAGCAGCATTACAGTAAGCACTGGTACAGCGTACCGGCACTTTTTTCAATGCAGCGAAAAAGTTACTTTTGTATTTTAAAGTTTATTATTTATTTATTAGTTGTTAAAAGGCAATCCATCACTGAGCTCCGGCACCTATTTCTTTACAAAAAAGCACTGATTACCTGTATATTCTTTAACAATAACGGTTTACTATTCTCAGGAATTAGTCATTCAAAAGACGGTGAGGAAAAGAATGGTCGACAAACCTTGTGTGGTGCCTTAACAGTCCAACAGACTAAGGGATAGATAAAGGTGAATTTAATTTATATCTTGATCTATATAAGTTGATTTACTGGACTAAAAATCTAGATATTGGTAAAACTTTGCTATTCTATTCTAAATCTAGTGTGACATTCCATATTTTTTATTCTGATTTTAGATAGATCTTGATTAGATCTAGATCCCATATGTATAGGACTTAGCACTAGATCTCTAGAAATTATTGTATATGATGCTAGATCTAGAAAATCTAGACTTGATCATAGAAATCTTCAAGAAAAATAATGTGCTAACCTAGACAGATCTCTTGATCTCATTGTAAATTATCTTGTTGAATTATCTCCACCACCTTCAGTCAATAGACAACTATGGCTCATACGAGAACAAGAGCCTCTGCATTGGCATCGACTATTTTCCAATCCTTTCTGTTCAGCTTCATCAATATTAAAATACATTTTAAAGGTTTTTATTACTTAATAGAAAAGATCTAGAATTTTAATAAGAATCTAGTCTATCTAGATCTAAAATTCTAGATCCACCCAATTTTATGTATACAAGTAGTATGGGTGTAGGATTGGCTTAATATAATAGTGATCAAATAGATGCTATCTTACTAGATTTTTCTAAGGCTTTTGACAAAGTTCACCACCATAGTTTGCTTAAAAAATTAAAATATTTCGGCATTAATGGTCCACTGCATCAGTGGATTAAGGACTTTCTGATAGGGAGAGAACAAACTGTAATAATAAATGGCTCTAAATCAACACCGATAACAGTAAACTCAGGTGTACCTCAAGGAACAGTCTTGGGTCCACTACTATTTTTAATTTACATAAATGATTTACCAAATTGCATTACTTCATGAACAAAAGTCAGATTATTTGCAGACGATTGCATAATATATAGAACAATAAAAACAACACAAGACACAGATATTTTACAAAGAGAATTAGATGAATTACAGAAATGGGAATCAAATTGCCAGAAAAATGTCAGTTGTCAAGAGTAACAAAAAAAATAAAACAAATTAATTCCACTTATCTTATTCATGGCAAACCAGTAACACAGACTAAAAACGCAAAATACCTAGGTGTTATAATAAATGAAAAACTGTCATGGAATCCACATATTGATGAAACTACAAAAAAATCAAACAAAGCATTAGGATTTAATAAAAGAAATTTCTATAAATCAAATAAGAACATAAAACTAAAATGTTATTTAAAACTTTGGTTAGGCCAATAATAGAATATGCATCCTCCGTTTGGGACCCCTCAGCTCAAAAAAACATTAAGAAACTAGAACAGACACAAAATAGAGCAGTGCGATTCATTACAAACGAATATTCACATTTGACTAGAGTAACACCTTTAGTAAAATCACTAAATTTAGAAAGTCTTCAGGACAGAAGGCTCAAAAGTAAAGTAGCAATCATACATAAAACACTGAACCATAATCTTCAAATACAAAAACAAAATTTAATAAAATACTCTGAAAGACACAAAGATAAAGGCACATTCCTCGTCCCATATGCTAGGACAAATTTGTACAAATACTCCTTCTTCCCTAGTGCTATTAGAGCATGGAATGGGTTGCCTGAGCTAGCCAGGAAAACCAGTGACTTGGCAGAATTTAAGTCATTGGTTAATATGCATGACTAAATGTTTGACGCGTAGGACGTAATCATCTTCTTTTTTGAAGTAACGTCTGTATTATATAAGATAAGAAGATAATAGTATTTATCTTGAATCAGTTTGTTAATCTACATTATATGGGTATGATAGTTGTACATCTTCTACTAGATCAAGTTAAATATAGCTATCCTTTTCTAGATGTAATGTGAAATTGTATCTGATAGTATTTTTCATTCTTAGGTAGATCTTGATTACACTGCCTGGTTTTGTGGATTGCACGAGATGGTTGACACAATGATCTGAAGTTCAAACTGCCATTTTCTACTGTCCGCTGCAAGATCTTGGCTGGAATGTAAAAGGAATGTCCAAAATATTTAAATGACAAACAGGATGGGAACTGATAATGAGGAATGTATGTCCAGTTTTTTTTGGGTTTTTTTTTAAATACAGATATGAAAGATGACATTACCCTAACTTAGAGTCATAGGAGTTTCATTAATTTATTTACTCAGATGCTGAAACAGACATCTGGCATATTCCTATAATCAGTATCATGGCCTTTGTATACAACAAAATTGATTGGAACTCCTAGACTAGAAATATAATTCAAGATTTAAATAAGGCACTGGTCATAGTTTTAGAAAGTGTGGCTAGCATTCTGGTAAGATATTTTATTAATAATTAGAAATTAAATTAAATTTTATTTAATGATATTAAATTTCTTTTTTAAGAATTATGGTCCATTTTTTCCCCATTTGTGTACAAAGAAGGAAGACAGAGAGATGGAAAGACATCAAAGAATGGGCAGGTCTGCCAAGAAATGGTTTATCCAGGGCTAAGTACAGAGAGGAATATAGAAGGGCTGTTGACAGATCTTGTGTGGTGCCCCCATGGTTCAACAGACTAATTGATTGGTAATGGTAAGAATTTAATGTATTTTTAAAAAAAAATTGTGTTAATTACATTAAGGGACTTAATCAGTCTTTTTTTATTTCCAGAAAATAATACCAGGGTTATGCTCCTTTGACCATTGAGTTCCAGGATGAAGAATGAAAGACAGAGAGCAATGTGAAGACATGAAAGAATGGGCAGGTCTGCCATGAAATTGTTTATCCAGGGCTAAGTACAGAGAGGAATATAGAAGGGCTGTTGACAGATCTTGTGTGGTGCCCCCATGGTTCAACAGACTGATTGATAGGTAATGGTAAGAATTTAATGTATTTTGTAAAAAAAATGGTGTTAATTACATTAAGGGACTTTATCACTCTTTTTTTAATTTTTACATTCATTTAATGTAATTATTTTATACAGTAATATATGATTTTTATCTTGGTAAATCATTTAAATATATATCCTGCTAATCAAACCAAAGAATCTTCTCAATACTTATTTAAAAATTTTAATTTTGTCTACATGTAACAAATGTTTAACGAAAAGAAATGTACACTGTCCAGCATTGATTATTTAAAACTGGGATTCATTCCTTCCTTGTCAAACAAGCCGTTGCCTAAGTGACTTTTTTAAAATAATGATACGAAACCAATTGCTAGAGGATCATCTGAGACAATGTCACCCTAACAAAATAGATAAAGATTTAAAAATTTTCTAGCACTCAAAGATAAAGTTAAGAATAGACCCACACAATCTCACTTCAACATCATATATATATAGAGAGAAGATGTTGGTTTGTGAGCATCTTACAATATCTCTTTACTTATAGCAAAATATGGAAACATAGGTAAAACATTGATTTTACCAGCCGTTGTAGTTGTGAAAACTGTTTTACACACACCTACATCTGATATTATTAAAAGAATTTCTTTAAACAAAAATACAGTTCAAGGGCACATCGGTGGCATGAGTTATCAAATTAAAAGCTTCTTATGTGATTCTTTGCAAAGGAAATATATACAGTTTGGGATCAGTTTGGAACTAGTGGCGTCACAGGCTCTGATGGGGTGTAGCGCTGTGTGCTGTAAACTGCCTAGGGGTTGCCAGCTCCTTATTTTTCCTCAGGGTTGACCCACGACAGCTTTCCCATGTTTGGGAATAGTTGCAAGGCAGCAGATTTTTAAATTCAGTTTTCCTTCTGCTATGTGGCTAATGAGCTCTTCCTGCTTGAAGCCTACTGGCTAAGGCGCCAGTTACTCGCCTTCGTCCCTTCCCCTTTAGTGAAAACAGTTCGGCGGACACGTGAAAGATACACGAGAAACTCTTTGCGAAAACTTTTACAATGATACTTAAAACAAATTAATTAATTAATATTTATTGTTTGAATGTCTTCTTTATAGAATGTATGAAACATGACATCCATAGGAACAGATGATAAGCCTGGGTAAAAAAACATTTCCAGTGTGTTTGATGATTCCAGCAATACATATTAAATTGGTTAAATTTGAATTTTATCAATAAAAATGAGTTATTATTTAATACTTTATATGTATTTTTAAATAGCATTTTACTCTTCAACTCACTAAAATTAGAAATTAGTTTTCAAATAAATTGCAAAAAAAAAAGCAATATAAGTTAAGCAGGGGGTCTACCAAAAAGCAGAAAACATGGCAAGGGGTCTACGAAACAAAAAAGTTTGGGAACCACTGGTCTACAGTGAAGTCAGTCCCGCGATAGTAAATTCTCAAAAAAAAAAAAAAAAAAATTTAAAACAAAATTTATCTTAAAAAATTTAAAAAAAAAAAAAATATCTAAAAAAAAATTTATCTAAAAAAAAAAAAAAAAAAAAAAATTATCTAAAAAAAATTTAAAAAAAAAAAAAAAAAATAAAAAAAAAAAAAAAATTTAAAAAAAAAAAAAAAAATTAAAAAAAAAAAAATTAAAAACAAAAAATTTAAAAAAAAAAAAAAAAAAAAAAAAAATTTACTAAAAAAAAAAAAAAAAAGAAAAAAATTAAAAAAAAAAAAATGTTATAAAAAAAAAAAAAAAAAAAAAAATTTACTAAATTTTTGGGAACCACTGGTCTACAGTGAAGTCAGTCCTGGGATAGTGAATTCTCAAAAAAAAAAAAAATTTAAAACAAAAATTTATTTAAAGAAATTAAAACAAAAAAAAATTTATCTAAAAAAAAAATTGAAAAAAAAAAAAATTAAAAAAAAATTTTTTTTTATAAAAAAAACATCAAAAAAAAAAAAAAAAAAAATTTTACTAAAATTTTGGGAACCACTGGTCTACAGTGAAGTCAGTCCCAAGATAGTCAATTCTCGAAAAAAAAAAAAAAAAAGAAAAAATTTAAAAAAAAATTATAAAAATTTTTTTATAAAAGTTTGGGAACCACTGGTCTACAGTGAAGTCAGTACCGGGAAAGTCAATTCTCGAAAAAAAAAAAATTAAAAAAAAAAAAAAAAAATTATCTAAAAAAAATTAAAAAAAAAATTAAAATTAAAATTAAAAAAAATTTATCTAAAAAAAAAATACAAAAAAAAAAAAATATAAGTTAAGCAGGAGTTCTACCGAAAAGCAGAAAACATGGCAAGGGGTCTACGAGACAAAAAAGTTTGGGAACCACTGCTCTAGATCTACATATTTAATATTAGAATCATCATTAGAGTTTGTCTAGTAGAGTCTAAAAAAGAATGTATAGATTACTATAGTCCTAGTATTCTAGATTATTAGTCTTGATCTAACTAAAAATTTTCAATAAATATTCTGGATTTCTTCAGCTTGGTCCATGTCGATCCTATCGTCTTTGCCTTATGGTCTACCGTTCTTCTGTTTTCTTTGCTTTGAAATCTAGATTGACTAGATCTACACAATGTCAATATAATTTCTAGATCTATATATCTAAGACTAATTAGTATGGGCTTAATATTACTGTATTATTTAGTTTAACTACAATTTTTCAGGTCAGCAGCATTACAGTAAGCACTGGTACAGCGTACCGGCACTTTTTTCAATGCAGCGAAAAAGTTACTTTTGTATTTTAAAGTTTATTATTTATTTATTAGTTGTTAAAAGGCAATCCATCACTGAGCTCCGGCACCTATTTCTTTACAAAAAAAGCACTGATTACCTGTATATTCTTTAACAATAACGGTTTACTATTCTCAGGAATTAGTCATTCAAAAGACGGTGAGGAAAAGAATGGTCTACAAACCTTGTGTGGTGCCTTAACAGTCCAACAGACTAAGGGATAGATAAAGGTGAATTTAATTTATATCTTGATCTATATAAGTTGATTTACTGGACTAAAAATCTAGATATTGGTAAAACTTTGCTATTCTATTCTAAATCTAGTGTGACATTCCATATTTTTTATTCTGATTTTAGATAGATCTTGATTAGATCTAGATCCCATATGTATAGGACTTAGCACTAGATCTCTAGAAATTATTGTATATGATGCTAGATCTAGAAAATCTAGACTTGATCATAGAAATCTTCAAGAAAAATAATGTGCTAACCTAGACAGATCTCTTGAATTACATTGTAAATTATCTTGTTGAATTATCTCCACCACCTTCAGTCAATAGACAACTATGGCTCATACGAGAACAAGAGCCTCTGCGTTGGCATCGACTATTTTCCAATCCTTTCTGTTCAGCTTCATCCATATTAAAATACATTTTAAAGGTTTTTATTACTTAATAGAAAAGATCTAGAATTTTAATAAGAATCTAGTCTATCTAGATCTAAAATTCTAGATCCACCCAATTTTATGTATACAAGTAGTATGGGTGTAGGATTGGCTTAATATAATAGTGAACAAATAGATGCTATCTTACTAGATTTTTCTAAGGCTTTTGACAAAGTTCACCACCATAGTTTGCTTAAAAAATTAAAATATTTCGGCATTAATGGTCCACTGCATCAGTGGATTAAGGACTTTCTGATAGGGAGAGAACAAACTGTAATAATAAATGGCTCTAAATCAACAACGATAACAGTAAACTCAGGTGTACCTCAAGGAACAGTCTTGGGTCCATTACTATTTTTAATTTACATAAATGATTTACCAAATTGCATTACTTCAGGAACAAAAGTCAGATTATTTGCAGACGATTGCATAATATATAGAACAATAAAAACAACACAAGACACAGATATTTTACAAAGAGAATTAGATGAATTACAGAAATGGGAATCAAATTGACAGAAAAATGTCAGTTGTTAAGAGTAACAAAAAAACTAAAACAAATTAATTCCACTTATCTTATTCATGGCAAACCAGTAACACAGACTAAAAACACAAAATACCTAGGTGTTATAATAAATGAAAAACTGTCATGGAATCCACATATTGATGAAACTACAAAAAAATCAAACAAAGCATTAAGATTTATTAAAAGAAATTTCTATAAATCAAATAAGAACATAAAACTAAAATGTTATTTAAAACTTTGGTTAGGCCAATAATAGAATATGCATCCTCCGTTTGGGACCCCTCAACTCAAGAAAACATTAAGAAACTAGAACAGACACAAAATAGAGCAGTGCGATTCATAACAAATGAATATTCACATTTGACTAGAGTAACACCTTTAGTAAAATCACTAAATTTAGAAAGTCTTCAGGACAGAAGGCTCAAAAGTAAAGTAGCAATCATACATAAAACACTGAACCATAATCTTCAAATACAAAAACAAAATTTAATAAAATACTCTGAAAGACACAAAGATAAAGGCACATTCCTCGTCCCATATGCTAGGACAAATTTGTACAAATACTCCTTCTTCCCTAGTGCTATTAGAGCATGGAATGGGTTGCCTGAGCTAGCCAGGAAAACCAGTGACTTGGCAGAATTTAAGTCATTGGTTAATATGCATGACTAAATGTTTGACGCGTAGGACGTAATCATCTTCTTTTTTGAAGTAACGTCTGTATTATATAAGATAAGAAGATAATAGTATTTATCTTGAATCAGTTTGTTAATCTACATTATATGGGTATGATAGTTGTACATCTTCTACTAGATCAAGTTAAATATAGCTATCCTTTTCTAGATGTAATGTGAAATTGTATCTGATAGTATTTTTCATTCTTAGGTAGATCTTGATTACACTGCCTGGTTTTGTGGATTGCACGAGATGGTTGACACAATGATCTGAAGTTCAAACTG
Source organism: Biomphalaria glabrata (assembly GCF_947242115.1). Lineage (NCBI taxonomy): Eukaryota > Metazoa > Mollusca > Gastropoda > Planorbidae > Biomphalaria > Biomphalaria glabrata. The sequence continues at coordinate 157,106 of NC_074711.1, read as the reverse complement.
CCATTTTCTACTGTCCGCTGCAAGATCTTGGCTGGAATGTAAAAGGAATGTCCAAAATATTTAAATGACAAACAGGATGGGAACTGATAATGAGGAATGTATGTCCAGTTTTTTTTTGGTTTTTTTTTAAATACAGATATGAAAGATGACATTACCCTAACTTAGAGTCATAGGAGTTTCATTAATTTATTTACTCAGATGCTGAAACAGACATCTGGCATATTCCTATAATCAGTATCATGGCCTTTGTATACAACAAAATTGATTGGAACTCCTAGACTAGAAATATAATTCAAGATTTAAATAAGGCACTGGTCATAGTTTTAGAAAGTGTGGCTAGCATTCTGGTAAGATATTTTATTAATAATTAGAAATTAAATTAAATTTTATTTAATGATATTAAATTTCTTTTTTAAGAATTATGGTCCATTTTTTCCCCATTTGTGTACAAAGAAGGAAGACAGAGAGATGGAAAGACATCAAAGAATGGGCAGGTCTGCCAAGAAATGGTTTATCCAGGGCTAAGTACAGAGAGGAATATAGAAGGGCTGTTGACAGATCTTGTGTGGTGCCCCCATGGTTCAACAGACTAATTGATTGGTAATGGTAAGAATTTAATGTATTTTTAAAAAAAAATTGTGTTAATTACATTAAGGGACTTAATCAGTCTTTTTTTATTTCCAGAAAATAATACCAGGGTTATGCTCCTTTGACCATTGAGTTCCAGGATGAAGAATGAAAGACAGAGAGCAATGTGAAGACATGAAAGAATGGGCAGGTCTGCCATGAAATTGTTTATCCAGGGCTAAGTACAGAGAGGAATATAGAAGGGCTGTTGACAGATCTTGTGTGGTGCCCCCATGGTTCAACAGACTGATTGATAGGTAATGGTAAGAATTTAATGTATTTTGTAAAAAAAATGGTGTTAATTACATTAAGGGACTTTATCACTCTTTTTTTAATTTTTACATTCATTTAATGTAATTATTTTATACAGTAATATATGATTTTTATCTTGGTAAATCATTTAAATATATATCCTGCTAATCAAACCAAAGAATCTTCTCAATACTTATTTAAAAATTTTAATTTTGTCTACATGTAACAAATGTTTAACGAAAAGAAATGTACACTGTCCAGCATTGATTATTTAAAACTGGGATTCATTCCTTCCTTGTCAAACAAGCCGTTGCCTAAGTGACTTTTTTAAAATAATGATACGAAACCAATTGCTAGAGGATCATCTGAGACAATGTCACCCTAACAAAATAGATAAAGATTTAAAAATTTTCTAGCACTCAAAGATAAAGTTAAGAATAGACCCACACAATCTCACTTCAACATCATATATATATAGAGAGAAGATGTTGGTTTGTGAGCATCTTACAATATCTCTTTACTTATAGCAAAATATGGAAACATAGGTAAAACATTGATTTTACCAGCCGTTGTAGTTGTGAAAACTGTTTTACACACACCTACATCTGATATTATTAAAAGAATTTCTTTAAACAAAAATACAGTTCAAGGGCACATCGGTGGCATGAGTTATCAAATTAAAAGCTTCTTATGTGATTCTTTGCAAAGGAAATATATACAGTTTGGGATCAGTTTGGAACTAGTGGCGTCACAGGCTCTGATGGGGTGTAGCGCTGTGTGCTGTAAACTGCCTAGGGGTTGCCAGCTCCTTATTTTTCCTCAGGGTTGACCCACGACAGCTTTCCCATGTTTGGGAATAGTTGCAAGGCAGCAGATTTTTAAATTCAGTTTTCCTTCTGCTATGTGGCTAATGAGCTCTTCCTGCTTGAAGCCTACTGGCTAAGGCGCCAGTTACTCGCCTTCGTCCCTTCCCCTTTAGTGAAAACAGTTCGGCGGACACGTGAAAGATACACGAGAAACTCTTTGCGAAAACTTTTACAATGATACTTAAAACAAATTAATTAATTAATATTTATTGTTTGAATGTCTTCTTTATAGAATGTATGAAACATGACATCCATAGGAACAGATGATAAGCCTGGGTAAAAAAACATTTCCAGTGTGTTTGATGATTCCAGCAATACATATTAAATTGGTTAAATTTGAATTTTATCAATAAAAATGAGTTATTATTTAATACTTTATATGTATTTTTAAATAGCATTTTACTCTTCAACTCACTAAAATTAGAAATTAGTTTTCAAATAAATTGCAAAAAAAAAAACAATATAAGTTAAGCAGGGGGTCTACCAAAAAGCAGAAAACATGGCAAGGGGTCTACGAAACAAAAAAGTTTGGGAACCACTGGTCTACAGTGAAGTCAGTCCCGCGATAGTAAATTCTCAAAAAAAAAAAAAAAAAAAAATTTAAAACAAAATTTATCTTAAAAAATTTAAAAAAAAAAAAAATATCTAAAAAAAAATTTATCTAAAAAAAAAAAAAAAAAAAAAATTATCTAAAAAAAATTTAAAAAAAAAAAAAAAAAATAAAAAAAAAAAAAAATTTTAAAAAAAAAAAAAAAATTAGAAAAAAAAAAAATTAAAAACAAAAAATTTAAAAAAAAAAAAAAAAAAAAAAAAAAATTTTATAAAAAAAAAAAAAAAAGAAAAAAATTAAAAAAAAAAAAATGTTATAAAAAAAAAAAAAAAAAAAAAATTTACTAAATTTTTGGGAACCACTGGTCTACAGTGAAGTCAGTCCTGGGATAGTGAATTCTCAAAAAAAAAAAAAATTTAAAACAAAAATTTATTTAAAGAAATTAAAACAAAAAAAAATTTATCTAAAAAAAAAATTGAAAAAAAAAAAAATTAAAAAAAATTTTTTTTTTATAAAAAAAACATCAAAAAAAAAAAAAAAAAATTTTACTAAAATTTTGGGAACCACTGGTCTACAGTGAAGTCAGTCCCAAGATAGTCAATTCTCGAAAAAAAAAAAAAAAAAGAAAAAATTTAAAAAAAAATTATAAAAATTTTTTTATAAAAGTTTGGGAACCACTGGTCTACAGTGAAGTCAGTACCGGGAAAGTCAATTCTCGAAAAAAAAAAAAAATTAAAAAAAAAAATAAAAAATTATCTAAAAAAAATTAAAAAAAAAATTAAAATTAAAATTAAAAAAAATTTATCTAAAAAAAAAATACAAAAAAAAAAAAATATAAGTTAAGCAGGAGTTCTACCGAAAAGCAGAAAACATGGCAAGGGGTCTACGAGACAAAAAAGTTTGGGAACCACTGCTCTAGATCTACATATTTAATATTAGAATCATCATTAGAGTTTGTCTAGTAGAGTCTAAAAAAGAATGTATAGATTACTATAGTCCTAGTATTCTAGATTATTAGTCTTGATCTAACTAAAAATTTTCAATAAATATTCTGGATTTCTTCAGCTTGGTCCATGTCGATCCTATCGTCTTTGCCTTATGGTCTACCGTTCTTCTGTTTTCTTTGCTTTGAAATCTAGATTGACTAGATCTACACAATGTCAATATAATTTCTAGATCTATATATCTAAGACTAATTAGTATGGGCTTAATATTACTGTATTATTTAGTTTAACTACAATTTTTCAGGTCAGCAGCATTACAGTAAGCACTGGTACAGCGTACCGGCACTTTTTTCAATGCAGCGAAAAAGTTACTTTTGTATTTTAAAGTTTATTATTTATTTATTAGTTGTTAAAAGGCAATCCATCACTGAGCTCCGGCACCTATTTCTTTACAAAAAAGCACTGATTACCTGTATATTCTTTAACAATAACGGTTTACTATTCTCAGGAATTAGTCATTCAAAAGACGGTGAGGAAAAGAATGGTCGACAAACCTTGTGTGGTGCCTTAACAGTCCAACAGACTAAGGGATAGATAAAGGTGAATTTAATTTATATCTTGATCTATATAAGTTGATTTACTGGACTAAAAATCTAGATATTGGTAAAACTTTGCTATTCTATTCTAAATCTAGTGTGACATTCCATATTTTTTATTCTGATTTTAGATAGATCTTGATTAGATCTAGATCCCATATGTATAGGACTTAGCACTAGATCTCTAGAAATTATTGTATATGATGCTAGATCTAGAAAATCTAGACTTGATCATAGAAATCTTCAAGAAAAATAATGTGCTAACCTAGACAGATCTCTTGAATTACATTGTAAATTATCTTGTTGAATTATCTCCACCACCTTCAGTCAATAGACAACTATGGCTCATACGAGAACAAGAGCCTCTGCATTGGCATCGACTATTTTCCAATCCTTTCTGTTCAGCTTCATCCATATTAAAATACATTTTAAAGGTTTTTATTACTTAATAGAAAAGATCTAGAATTTTAATAAGAATCTAGTCTATCTAGATCTAAAATTCTAGATCCACCCAATTTTATGTATACAAGTAGTATGGGTGTAGGATTGGCTTAATATAATAGTGATCAAATAGATGCTATCTTACTAGATTTTTCTAAGGCTTTTGACAAAGTTCACCACCATAGTTTGCTTAAAAAATTAAAATATTTCGGCATTAATGGTCCACTGCATCAGTGGATTAAGGACTTTCTGATAGGGAGAGAACAAACTGTAATAATAAATGGCTCTAAATCAACACCGATAACAGTAAACTCAGGTGTACCTCAAGGAACAGTCTTGGGTCCATTACTATTTTTAATTTACATAAATGATTTACCAAATTGCATTACTTCAGGAACAAAAGTCAGATTATTTGCAGACGATTGCATAATATATAGAACAATAAAAACAACACAAGACACAGATATTTTACAAAGAGAATTAGATGAATTACAGAAATGGGAATCAAATTGACAGAAAAATGTCAGTTGTTAAGAGTAACAAAAAAACTAAAACAAATTAATTCCACTTATCTTATTCATGGCAAACCAGTAACACAGACTAAAAACACAAAATACCTAGGTGTTATAATAAATGAAAAACTGTCATGGAATTCACATATTGATGAAACTACAAAAAAATCAAACAAAGCATTAAGATTTATTAAAAGAAATTTCTATAAATCAAATAAGAACATAAAACTAAAATGTTATTTAAAACTTTGGTTAGGCCAATAATAGAATATGCATCCTCCGTTTGGGACCCCTCAACTCAAGAAAACATTAAGAAACTAGAACAGACACAAAATAGAGCAGTGCGATTCATAACAAATGAATATTCACATTTGACTAGAGTAACACCTTTAGTAAAATCACTAAATTTAGAAAGTCTTCAGGACAGAAGGCTCAAAAGTAAAGTAGCAATCATACATAAAACACTGAACCATAATCTTCAAATACAAAAACAAAATTTAATAAAATACTCTGAAAGACACAAAGATAAAGGCACATTCCTCATCCCATATGCTAGGACAAATTTGTACAAATACTCCTTCTTCCCTAGTGCTATTAGAGCATGGAATGGGTTGCCTGAGCTAGCCAGGAAAACCAGTGACTTGGCAGAATTTAAGTCATTGGTTAATATGCATGACTAAATGTTTGACGCGTAGGACGTAATCATCTTCTTTTTTGAAGTAACGTCTGTATTATATAAGATAAGAAGATAATAGTATTTATCTTGAATCAGTTTGTTAATCTACATTATATGGGTATGATAGTTGTACATCTTCTACTAGATCAAGTTAAATATAGCTATCCTTTTCTAGATGTAATGTGAAATTGTATCTGATAGTATTTTTCATTCTTAGGTAGATCTTGATTACACTGCCTGGTTTTGTGGATTGCACGAGATGGTTGACACAATGATCTGAAGTTCAAACTGCCATTTTCTACTGTCTGCTGCAAGATCTTGGCTGGAATGTAAAAGGAATGTCCAAAATATTTAAATGACAAACAGGATGGGAACTGATAATGAGGAATGTATGTCCAGTTTTTTTTGGTTTTTTTTTTAAATACAGATATGAAAGATGACATTACCCTAACTTAGAGTCATAGGAGTTTCATTAATTTATTTACTCAGATGCTGAAACAGACATCTGGCATATTCCTATAATCAGTATCATGGCCTTTGTATACAACAAAATTGATTGGAACTCCTAGACTAGAAATATAATTCAAGATTTAAATAAGGCACTGGTCATAGTTTTAGAAAGTGTGGCTAGCATTCTGGTAAGATATTTTATTAATAATTAGAAATTAAATTAAATTTTATTTAATGATATTAAATTTCTTTTTTAAGAATTATGGTCCATTTTTTCCCCATTTGTGTACAAAGAAGGAAGACAGAGAGATGGAAAGACATCAAAGAATGGGCAGGTCTGCCAAGAAATGGTTTATCCAGGGCTAAGTACAGAGAGGAATATAGAAGGGCTGTTGACAGATCTTGTGTGGTGCCCCCATGGTTCAACAGACTAATTGATTGGTAATGGTAAGAATTTAATGTATTTTTAAAAAAAAATTGTGTTAATTACATTAAGGGACTTAATCAGTCTTTTTTTATTTCCAGAAAATAATACCAGGGTTATGCTCCTTTGACCATTGAGTTCCAGGATGAAGAATGAAAGACAGAGAGCAATGTGAAGACATGAAAGAATGGGCAGGTCTGCCATGAAATTGTTTATCCAGGGCTAAGTACAGAGAGGAATATAGAAGGGCTGTTGACAGATCTTGTGTGGTGCCCCCATGGTTCAACAGACTGATTGATAGGTAATGGTAAGAATTTAATGTATTTTGTAAAAAAAATGGTGTTAATTACATTAAGGGACTTAATCACTCTTTTTTTAATTTTTACATTCATTTAATGTAATTATTTTATACAGTAATATATGATTTTTATCTTGGTAAATCATTTAAATATATATCCTGCTAATCAAACCAAAGAATCTTCTCAATACTTATTTAAAAATTTTAATTTTGTCTACATGTAACAAATGTTTAACGAAAAGAAATGTACACTGTCCAGCATTGATTATTTAAAACTGGGATTCATTCCTTCCTTGTCAAACAAGCCGTTGCCTAAGTGACTTTTTTAAAATAATGATACAAAACCAATTGCTAGAGGATCATCTGAGACAATGTCACCCTAACAAAATAGATAAAGATTTAAAAATTTTCTAGCACTCAAAGATAAAGTTAAGAATAGACCCACACAATCTCACTTCAACATCATATATATATAGAGAGAAGATGTTGGTTTGTGAGCATCTTACAATATCTCTTTACTTATAGCAAAATATGGAAACATAGGTAAAACATTGATTTTACCAGCCGTTGTAGTTGTGAAAACTGTTTTACACACACCTACATCTGATATTATTAAAAGAATTTCTTTAAACAAAAATACAGTTCAAGGGCACATCGGTGGCATGAGTTATCAAATTAAAAGCTTCTTATGTGATTCTTTGCAAAGGAAATATATACAGTTTGGGATCAGTTTGGAACTAGTGGCATCACAGGCTCTGATGGGGTGTAGCGCTGTGTGCTGTAAACTGCCTAGGGGTTGCCAGCTCCTTATTTTTCCTCAGGGTTGACCCACGACAGCTTTCCCATGTTTGGGAATAGTTGCAAGGCAGCAGATTTTTAAATTCAGTTTTCCTTCTGCTATGTGGCTAATGAGCTCTTCCTGCTTGAAGCCTACTGGCTAAGGCGCCAGTTACTCGCCTTCGTCCCTTCCCCTTTAGTGAAAACAGTTCAGCGGACACGTGAAAGATACACGAGAAACTCTTTGCGAAAACTTTTACAATGATACTTAAAACAAATTAATTAATTAATATTTATTGTTTGAATGTCTTCTTTATAGAATGTATGAAACATGACATCCATAGGAACAGATGATAAGCCTGGGTAAAAAAACATTTCCAGTGTGTTTGATGATTCCAGCAATACATATTAAATTGGTTAAATTTGAATTTTATCAATAAAAATGAGTTATTATTTAATACTTTATATGTATTTTTAAATAGCATTTTACTCTTCAACTCACTAAAATTAGAAATTAGTTTTCAAATAAATTGCAAAAAAAAAAGCAATATAAGTTAAGCAGGGGGTCTACCAAAAAGCAGAAAACATGGCAAGGGGTCTACGAAACAAAAAAGTTTGGGAACCACTGGTCTACAGTGAAGTCAGTCCCGCGATAGTAAATTCTCAAAAAAAAAAAAAAAAAAAAATTTAAAACAAAATTTATCTTAAAAAATTTAAAAAAAAAAAATATCTAAAAAAAAATTTATCTAAAAAAAAAAAATTATCTAAAAAAATTTAAAAAAAAAAAAAAAAAAATGAAAAAAAAAAAAAATTTAAAAAAAAAAAAAAATTAAAAAAAAAAAAATTAAAAAAAAAAAATTTTATAAAAAAAAAAAAAAAAAAAAAATTTACTAAAAAAAAAAAAAAAAAAGAAAAAAATTAAAAAAAAAAAAAATGTAAAAAAAAAAAAAAAAAAAAAAAATTTACTAAATTTTTGGGAACCACTGGTCTACAGTGAAGTCAGTCCTGGGATAGTGAATTCTCAAAAAAAAAAAAAAAAATTTAAAACAAAAATTTATTTAAAGAAATTAAAAACAAAAAAAAAATTTATCTAAAAAAAAAAAATTGAAAAAAAAAAAAAATTAAAAAAAAAAAATTTTTTATAAAAAAAACATCAAAAAAAAAAAAAAAAAAAAAAAAAAAAAAAAAAATTTACTAAAATTTTGGGAACCACTGGTCTACAGTGAAGTCAGTCCCAAGATAGTCAATTCTCGAAAAAAAAAAAAAAAAAAAAAGAAAATTTTAAAAAAAATTATAAAAATTTTTTTATAAAAGTTTGGGAACCACTGGTCTACAGTGAAGTCAGTACCAGGAAAGTCAATTCTCGAAAAAAAAAAAAAAATTAAAAAAAAAAAAAAAAAATTATCTAAAAAAAATAAAAAAAAAAATAAAAATTAAAATTAAAAAAAATTTATCTAAAAAAAAAATACAAAAAAAAAAAAATATAAGTTAAGCAGGAGTTCTACCGAAAAGCAGAAAACATGGCAAGGGGTCTACGAGACAAAAAAGTTTGGGAACCACTGCTCTAGATCTACATATTTAATATTAGAATCATCATTAGAGTTTGTCTAGTAGAGTCTAAAAAAGAATGTATAGATTACTATAGTCCTAGTATTCTAGATTATTAGTCTTGATCTAACTAAAAATTTTCAATAAATATTCTGGATTTCTTCAGCTTGGTCCATGTCGATCCTATCGTCTTTGCCTATGGTCTACCGTTCTTCTGTTTTCTTTGCTTTGAAATCTAGATTGACTAGATCTACACAATGTCAATATAATTTCTAGATCTATATATCTAAGACTAATTAGTATGGGCTTAATATTACTGTATTATTTAGTTTAACTACAATTTTTCAGGTCAGCAGCATTACAGTAAGCACTGGTACAGCGTACCGGCACTTTTTTCAATGCAGCGAAAAAGTTACTTTTGTATTTTAAAGTTTATTATTTATTTATTAGTTGTTAAAAGGCAATCCATCACTGAGCTCCGGCACCTATTTCTTTACAAAAAAAGCACTGATTACCTGTATATTCTTTAACAATAACGGTTTACTATTCTCAGGAATTAGTCATTCAAAAGACGGTGAGGAAAAGAATGGTCGACAAACCTTGTGTGGTGCCTTAACAGTCCAACAGACTAAGGGATAGATAAAGGTGAATTTAATTTATATCTTGATCTATATAAGTTGATTTACTGGACTAAAAATCTAGATATTGGTAAAACTTTGCTATTCTATTCTAAATCTAGTGTGACATTCCATATTTTTTATTCTGATTTTAGATAGATCTTGATTAGATCTAGATCCCATATGTATAGGACTTAGCACTAGATCTCTAGAAATTATTGTATATGATGCTAGATCTAGAAAATCTAGACTTGATCATAGAAATCTTCAAGAAAAATAATGTGCTAACCTAGACAGATCTCTTGAATTACATTGTAAATTATCTTGTTGAATTATCTCCACCACCTTCAGTCAATAGACAACTATGGCTCATACGAGAACAAGAGCCTCTGCGTTGGCATCGACTATTTTCCAATCCTTTCTGTTCAGCTTCATCCATATTAAAATACATTTTAAAGGTTTTTATTACTTAATAGAAAAGATCTAGAATTTTAATAAGAATCTAGTCTATCTAGATCTAAAATTCTAGATCCACCCAATTTTATGTATACAAGTAGTATGGGTGTAGGATTGGCTTAATATAATAGTGAACAAATAGATGCTATCTTACTAGATTTTTCTAAGGCTTTTGACAAAGTTCACCACCATAGTTTGCTTAAAAAATTAAAATATTTCGGCATTAATGGTCCACTGCATCAGTGGATTAAGGACTTTCTGATAGGGAGAGAACAAACTGTAATAATAAATGGCTCTAAATCAACACCGATAACAGTAAACTCAGGTGTACCTCAAGGAACAGTCTTGGGTCCACTACTATTTTTAATTTACATAAATGATTTACCAAATTGCATTACTTCAGGAACAAAAGTCAGATTATTTGCAGACGATTGCATAATATATAGAACAATAAAAACAACACAAGACACAGATATTTTACAAAGAGAATTAGATGAATTACAGAAATGGGAATCAAATTGCCAGAAAAATGTCAGTTGTCAAGAGTAACAAAAAAAATAAAACAAATTAATTCCACTTATCTTATTCATGGCAAACCAGTAACACAGACTAAAAACGCAAAATACCTAGGTGTTATAATAAATGAAAAACTGTCATGGAATCCACATATTGATGAAACTACAAAAAAATCAAACAAAGCATTAGGATTTATTAAAAGAAATTTCTATAAATCAAATAAGAACATAAAACTAAAATGTTATTTAAAACTTTGGTTAGGCCAATAATAGAATATGCATCCTCCGTTTGGGACCCCTCAGCTCAAAAAAACATTAAGAAACTAGAACAGACACAAAATAGAGCAGTGCGATTCATTACAAACGAATATTCACATTTGACTAGAGTAACACCTTTAGTAAAATCACTAAATTTAGAAAGTCTTCAGGACAGAAGGCTCAAAAGTAAAGTAGCAATCATACATAAAACACTGAACCATAATCTTCAAATACAAAAACAAAATTTAATAAAATACTCTGAAAGACACAAAGATAAAGGCACATTCCTCGTCCCATATGCTAGGACAAATTTGTACAAATACTCCTTCTTCCCTAGTGCTATTAGAGCATGGAATGGGTTGCCTGAGCTAGCCAGGAAAACCAGTGACTTGGCAGAATTTAAGTCATTGGTTAATATGCATGACTAAATGTTTGACGCGTAGGACGTAATCATCTTCTTTTTTGAAGTAACGTCTGTATTATATAAGATAAGAAGATAATAGTATTTATCTTGAATCAGTTTGTTAATCTACATTATATGGGTATGATAGTTGTACATCTTCTACTAGATCAAGTTAAATATAGCTATCCTTTTCTAGATGTAATGTGAAATTGTATCTGATAGTATTTTTCATTCTTAGGTAGATCTTGATTACACTGCCTGGTTTTGTGGATTGCACGAGATGGTTGACACAATGATCTGAAGTTCAAACTGCCATTTTCTACTGTCCGCTGCAAGATCTTGGCTGGAATGTAAAAGGAATGTCCAAAATATTTAAATGACAAACAGGATGGGAACTGATAATGAGGAATGTATGTCCAGTTTTTTTTGGGTTTTTTTTTAAATACAGATATGAAAGATGACATTACCCTAACTTAGAGTCATAGGAGTTTCATTAATTTATTTACTCAGATGCTGAAACAGACATCTGGCATATTCCTATAATCAGTATCATGGCCTTTGTATACAACAAAATTGATTGGAACTCCTAGACTAGAAATATAATTCAAGATTTAAATAAGGCACTGGTCATAGTTTTAGAAAGTGTGGCTAGCATTCTGGTAAGATATTTTATTAATAATTAGAAATTAAATTAAATTTTATTTAATGATATTAAATTTCTTTTTTAAGAATTATGGTCCATTTTTTCCCCATTTGTGTACAAAGAAGGAAGACAGAGAGATGGAAAGACATCAAAGAATGGGCAGGTCTGCCAAGAAATGGTTTATCCAGGGCTAAGTACAGAGAGAAATATAGAAGGGCTGTTGACAGATCTTGTGTGGTGCCCCCATGGTTCAACAGACTAATTGATTGGTAATGGTAAGAATTTAATGTATTTTTAAAAAAAAATTGTGTTAATTACATTAAGGGACTTAATCAGTCTTTTTTTATTTCCAGAAAATAATACCAGGGTTATGCTCCTTTGACCATTGAGTTCCAGGATGAAGAATGAAAGACAGAGAGCAATGTGAAGACATGAAAGAATGGGCAGGTCTGCCATGAAATTGTTTATCCAAGGCTAAGTACAGAGAGGAATATAGAAGGGCTGTTGACAGATCTTGTGTGGTGCCCCCATGGTTCAACAGACTGATTGATAGGTAATGGTAAGAATTTAATGTATTTTGTAAAAAAAATGGTGTTAATTACATTAAGGGACTTTATCACTCTTTTTTTAATTTTTACATTCATTTAATGTAATTATTTTATACAGTAATATATGATTTTTATCTTGGTAAATCATTTAAATATATATCCTGCTAATCAAACCAAAGAATCTTCTCAATACTTATTTAAAAATTTTAATTTTGTCTACATGTAACAAATGTTTAACGAAAAGAAATGTACACTGTCCAGCATTGATTATTTAAAACTGGGATTCATTCCTTCCTTGTCAAACAAGCCGTTGCCTAAGTGACTTTTTTAAAATAATGATACGAAACCAATTGCTAGAGGATCATCTGAGACAATGTCACCCTAACAAAATAGATAAAGATTTAAAAATTTTCTAGCACTCAAAGATAAAGTTAAGAATAGACCCACACAATCTCACTTCAACATCATATATATATAGAGAGAAGATGTTGGTTTGTGAGCATCTTACAATATCTCTTTACTTATAGCAAAATATGGAAACATAGGTAAAACATTGATTTTACCAGCCGTTGTAGTTGTGAAAACTGTTTTACACACACCTACATCTGATATTATTAAAAGAATTTCTTTAAACAAAAATACAGTTCAAGGGCACATCGGTGGCATGAGTTATCAAATTAAAAGCTTCTTATGTGATTCTTTGCAAAGGAAATATATACAGTTTGGGATCAGTTTGGAACTAGTGGCGTCACAGGCTCTGATGGGGTGTAGCGCTGTGTGCTGTAAACTGCCTAGGGGTTGCCAGCTCCTTATTTTTCCTCAGGGTTGACCCACGACAGCTTTCCCATGTTTGGGAATAGTTGCAAGGCAGCAGATTTTTAAATTCAGTTTTCCTTCTGCTATGTGGCTAATGAGCTCTTCCTGCTTGAAGCCTACTGGCTAAGGCGCCAGTTACTCGCCTTCGTCCCTTCCCCTTTAGTGAAAACAGTTCAGCGGACACGTGAAAGATACACGAGAAACTCTTTGCGAAAACTTTTACAATGATACTTAAAACAAATTAATTAATTAATATTTATTGTTTGAATGTCTTCTTTATAGAATGTATGAAACATGACATCCATAGGAACAGATGATAAGCCTGGGTAAAAAAACATTTCCAGTGTGTTTGATGATTCCAGCAATACATATTAAATTGGTTAAATTTGAATTTTATCAATAAAAATGAGTTATTATTTAATACTTTATATGTATTTTTAAATAGCATTTTACTCTTCAACTCACTAAAATTAGAAATTAGTTTTCAAATAAATTGCAAAAAAAAAAGCAATATAAGTTAAGCAGGGGGTCTACCAAAAAGCAGAAAACATGGCAAGGGGTCTACGAAACAAAAAAGTTTGGGAACCACTGGTCTACAGTGAAGTCAGTCCCGCGATAGTAAATTCTCAAAAAAAAAAAAAAAAAAAATTTAAAACAAAATTTATCTTAAAAAATTTAAAAAAAAAAAATATCTAAAAAAAAATTTATCTAAAAAAAAAAAAAAAAAAAAAAATTATCTAAAAAAAATTTAAAAAAAAAAATAAAAAAATAAAAAAAAAAAAAAATTTAAAAAAAAAAAAAAAATTAAAAAAAAAAAATTAAAAACAAAAAATTTAAAAAAAAAAAAAAAAAAAAAAAAAAATTTACTAAAAAAAAAAAAAAAAAGAAAAAAATTAAAAAAAAAAAATGTTATAAAAAAAAAAAAAAAAAAAAAAATTTACTAAATTTTTGGGAACCACTGGTCTACAGTGAAGTCAGTCCTGGGATAGTGAATTCTCAAAAAAAAAAAAAATTTAAAACAAAAATTTATTTAAAGAAATTAAAACAAAAAAAAATTTATCTAAAAAAAAAATTGAAAAAAAAAAAAATTAAAAAAAAATTTTTTTTTATAAAAAAAACATCAAAAAAAAAAAAAAAAAAAATTTTACTAAAATTTTGGGAACCACTGGTCTACAGTGAAGTCAGTCCCAAGATAGTCAATTCTCGAAAAAAAAAAAAAAAAAGAAAAAATTTAAAAAAAAATTATAAAAATTTTTTTATAAAAGTTTGGGAACCACTGGTCTACAGTGAAGTCAGTACCGGGAAAGTCAATTCTCGAAAAAAAAAAAAAATTAAAAAAAAAAAAAAAAAATTATCTAAAAAAAATACAAAAAAAAATAAAAATAAAAATTTAAAAAAATTTATCTAAAAAAAAAAATACAAAAAAAAAAAAATATAAGTTAAGCAGGAGTTCTACCGAAAAGCAGAAAACATGGCAAGGGGTCTACGAGACAAAAAAGTTTGGGAACCACTGCTCTAGATCTACATATTTAATATTAGAATCATCATTAGAGTTTGTCTAGTAGAGTCTAAAAAAGAATGTATAGATTACTATAGTCCTAGTATTCTAGATTATTAGTCTTGATCTAACTAAAAATTTTCAATAAATATTCTGGATTTCTTCAGCTTGGTCCATGTCGATCCTATCGTCTTTGCCTTATGGTCTACCGTTCTTCTGTTTTCTTTGCTTTGAAATCTAGATTGACTAGATCTACACAATGTCAATATAATTTCTAGATCTATATATCTAAGACTAATTAGTATGGGCTTAATATTACTGTATTATTTAGTTTAACTACAATTTTTCAGGTCAGCAGCATTACAGTAAGCACTGGTACAGCGTACCGGCACTTTTTTCAATGCAGCGAAAAAGTTACTTTTGTATTTTAAAGTTTATTATTTATTTATTAGTTGTTAAAAGGCAATCCATCACTGAGCTCCGGCACCTATTTCTTTACAAAAAAAGCACTGATTACCTGTATATTCTTTAACAATAACGGTTTACTATTCTCAGGAATTAGTCATTCAAAAGACGGTGAGGAAAAGAATGGTCGACAAACCTTGTGTGGTGCCTTAACAGTCCAACAGACTAAGGGATAGATAAAGGTGAATTTAATTTATATCTTGATCTATATAAGTTGATTTACTGGACTAAAAATCTAGATATTGGTAAAACTTTGCTATTCTATTCTAAATCTAGTGTGACATTCCATATTTTTTATTCTGATTTTAGATAGATCTTGATTAGATCTAGATCCCATATGTATAGGACTTAGCACTAGATCTCTAGAAATTATTGTATATGATGCTAGATCTAGAAAATCTAGACTTGATCATAGAAATCTTCAAGAAAAATAATGTGCTAACCTAGACAGATCTCTTGAATTACATTGTAAATTATCTTGTTGAATTATCTCCACCACCTTCAGTCAATAGACAACTATGGCTCATACGAGAACAAGAGCCTCTGCGTTGGCATCGACTATTTTCCAATCCTTTCTGTTCAGCTTCATCCATATTAAAATACATTTTAAAGGTTTTTATTACTTAATAGAAAAGATCTAGAATTTTAATAAGAATCTAGTCTATCTAGATCTAAAATTCTAGATCCACCCAATTTTATGTATACAAGTAGTATGGGTGTAGGATTGGCTTAATATAATAGTGAACAAATAGATGCTATCTTACTAGATTTTTCTAAGGCTTTTGACAAAGTTCACCACCATAGTTTGCTTAAAAAATTAAAATATTTCGGCATTAATGGTCCACTGCATCAGTGGATTAAGGACTTTCTGATAGGGAGAGAACAAACTGTAATAATAAATGGCTCTAAATCAACACCGATAACAGTAAACTCAGGTGTACGTCAAGGAACAGTCTTGGGTCCATTACTATTTTTAATTTACATAAATGATTTACCAAATTGCATTACTTCAGGAACAAAAGTCAGATTATTTGCAGACGATTGCATAATATATAGAACAATAAAAACAACACAAGACACAGATATTTTACAAAGAGAATTAGATGAATTACAGAAATGGGAATCAAATTGACAGAAAAATGTCAGTTGTTAAGAGTAACAAAAAAACTAAAACAAATTAATTCCACTTATCTTATTCATGGCAAACCAGTAACACAGAATAAAAACACAAAATACCTAGGTGTTATAATAAATGAAAAACTGTCATGGAATCCACATATTGATGAAACTACAAAAAAATCAAACAAAGCATTAAGATTTATTAAAAGAAATTTCTATAAATCAAATAAGAACATAAAACTAAAATGTTATTTAAAACTTTGGTTAGGCCAATAATAGAATATGCATCCTCCGTTTGGGACCCCTCAACTCAAGAAAACATTAAGAAACTAGAACAGACACAAAATAGAGCAGTGCGATTCATAACAAATGAATATTCACATTTGACTAGAGTAACACCTTTAGTAAAATCACTAAATTTAGAAAGTCTTCAGGACAGAAGGCTCAAAAGTAAAGTAGCAATCATACATAAAACACTGAACCATAATCTTCAAATACAAAAACAAAATTTAATAAAATACTCTGAAAGACACAAAGATAAAGGCACATTCCTCGTCCCATATGCTAGGACAAATTTGTACAAATACTCCTTCTTCCCTAGTGCTATTAGAGCATGGAATGGGTTGCCTGAGCTAGCCAGGAAAACCAGTGACTTGGCAGAATTTAAGTCATTGGTTAATATGCATGACTAAATGTTTGACGCGTAGGACGTAATCATCTTCTTTTTTGAAGTAACGTCTGTATTATATAAGATAAGAAGATAATAGTATTTATCTTGAATCAGTTTGTTAATCTACATTATATGGGTATGATAGTTGTACATCTTCTACTAGATCAAGTTAAATATAGCTATCCTTTTCTAGATGTAATGTGAAATTGTATCTGATAGTATTTTTCATTCTTAGGTAGATCTTGATTACACTGCCTGGTTTTGTGGATTGCACGAGATGGTTGACACAATGATCTGAAGTTCAAACTGCCATTTTCTACTGTCCGCTGCAAGATCTTGGCTGGAATGTAAAAGGAATGTCCAAAATATTTAAATGACAAACAGGATGGGAACTGATAATGAGGAATGTATGTCCAGTTTTTTTTTGGTTTTTTTTTAAATACAGATATGAAAGATGACATTACCCTAACTTAGAGTCATAGGAGTTTCATTAATTTATTTACTCAGATGCTGAAACAGACATCTGGCATATTCCTATAATCAGTATCATGGCCTTTGTATACAACAAAATTGATTGGAACTCCTAGACTAGAAATATAATTCAAGATTTAAATAAGGCACTGGTCATAGTTTTAGAAAGTGTGGCTAGCATTCTGGTAAGATATTTTATTAATAATTAGAAATTAAATTAAATTTTATTTAATGATATTAAATTTCTTTTTTAAGAATTATGGTCCATTTTTTCCCCATTTGTGTACAAAGAAGGAAGACAGAGAGATGGAAAGACATCAAAGAATGGGCAGGTCTGCCAAGAAATGGTTTATCCAGGGCTAAGTACAGAGAGGAATATAGAAGGGCTGTTGACAGATCTTGTGTGGTGCCCCCATGGTTCAACAGACTAATTGATTGGTAATGGTAAGAATTTAATGTATTTTTAAAAAAAAATTGTGTTAATTACATTAAGGGACTTAATCAGTCTTTTTTTATTTCCAGAAAATAATACCAGGGTTATGCTCCTTTGACCATTGAGTTCCAGGATGAAGAATGAAAGACAGAGAGCAATGTGAAGACATGAAAGAATGGGCAGGTCTGCCATGAAATTGTTTATCCAGGGCTAAGTACAGAGAGGAATATAGAAGGGCTGTTGACAGATCTTGTGTGGTGCCCCCATGGTTCAACAGACTGATTGATAGGTAATGGTAAGAATTTAATGTATTTTGTAAAAAAAATGGTGTTAATTACATTAAGGGACTTTATCACTCTTTTTTTAATTTTTACATTCATTTAATGTAATTATTTTATACAGTAATATATGATTTTTATCTTGGTAAATCATTTAAATATATATCCTGCTAATCAAACCAAAGAATCTTCTCAATACTTATTTAAAAATTTTAATTTTGTCTACATGTAACAAATGTTTAACGAAAAGAAATGTACACTGTCCAGCATTGATTATTTAAAACTGGGATTCATTCCTTCCTTGTCAAACAAGCCGTTGCCTAAGTGACTTTTTTAAAATAATGATACGAAACCAATTGCTAGAGGATCATCTGAGACAATGTCACCCTAACAAAATAGATAAAGATTTAAAAATTTTCTAGCACTCAAAGATAAAGTTAAGAATAGACCCACACAATCTCACTTCAACATCATATATATATAGAGAGAAGATGTTGGTTTGTGAGCATCTTACAATATCTCTTTACTTATAGCAAAATATGGAAACATAGGTAAAACATTGATTTTACCAGCCGTTGTAGTTGTGAAAACTGTTTTACACACACCTACATCTGATATTATTAAAAGAATTTCTTTAAACAAAAATACAGTTCAAGGGCACATCGGTGGCATGAGTTATCAAATTAAAAGCTTCTTATGTGATTCTTTGCAAAGGAAATATATACAGTTTGGGATCAGTTTGGAACTAGTGGCGTCACAGGCTCTGATGGGGTGTAGCGCTGTGTGCTGTAAACTGCCTAGGGGTTGCCAGCTCCTTATTTTTCCTCAGGGTTGACCCACGACAGCTTTCCCATGTTTGGGAATAGTTGCAAGGCAGCAGATTTTTAAATTCAGTTTTCCTTCTGCTATGTGGCTAATGAGCTCTTCCTGCTTGAAGCCTACTGGCTAAGGCGCCAGTTACTCGCCTTCGTCCCTTCCCCTTTAGTGAAAACAGTTCAGCGGACACGTGAAAGATACACGAGAAACTCTTTGCGAAAACTTTTACAATGATACTTAAAACAAATTAATTAATTAATATTTATTGTTTGAATGTCTTCTTTATAGAATGTATGAAACATGACATCCATAGGAACAGATGATAAGCCTGGGTAAAAAAACATTTCCAGTGTGTTTGATGATTCCAGCAATACATATTAAATTGGTTAAATTTGAATTTTATCAATAAAAATGAGTTATTATTTAATACTTTATATGTATTTTTAAATAGCATTTTACTCTTCAACTCACTAAAATTAGAAATTAGTTTTCAAATAAATTGCAAAAAAAAAAGCAATATAAGTTAAGCAGGGGGTCTACCAAAAAGCAGAAAACATGGCAAGGGGTCTACGAAACAAAAAAGTTTGGGAACCACTGGTCTACAGTGAAGTCAGTCCCGCGATAGTAAATTCTCAAAAAAAAAAAAAAAAAAAAATTTAAAACAAAATTTATCTTAAAAAATTTAAAAAAAAAAAAATATCTAAAAAAAAATTTATCTAAAAAAAAAAAAAAAAAAAAATTATCTAAAAAAAATTTAAAAAAAAAAAAAAAAAATAAAAAAAAAAAAAATTTAAAAAAAAAAAAAAAATTAAAAAAAAAAAAATTAAAAAAAAAAAAAAAAAAAAAAAAAATTTACTAAAAAAAAAAAAAAAAAAAGAAAAAAATTAAAAAAAAAAAAATGTTATTAAAAAAAAAAAAAAAAAAAAAATTTACTAAATTTTTGGGAACCACTGGTCTACAGTGAAGTCAGTCCTGGGATAGTGAATTCTCAAAAAAAAAAAAAATTTAAAACAAAAATTTATTTAAAGAAATTAAAAAAAAAAAAAAATTTATCTAAAAAAAAAATTGAAAAAAAAAAAAATTAAAAAAAAATTTTTTTTTATAAAAAAAACATCAAAAAAAAAAAAAAAAAAATTTTACTAAAATTTTGGGAACCACTGGTCTACAGTGAAGTCAGTCCCAAGATAGTCAATTCTCGAAAAAAAAAAAAAAAAAGAAAAAATTTAAAAAAAAATTATAAAAATTTTTTTATAAAAGTTTGGGAACCACTGGTCTACAGTGAAGTCAGTACCGGGAAAGTCAATTCTCGAAAAAAAAAAAAAATTAAAAAAAAAAAAAAAAATTATCTAAAAAAAATTAAAAAAAAAATTAAAATTAAAATTTAAAAAAATTTATCTAAAAAAAAAATACAAAAAAAAAAAAATATAAGTTAAGCAGGAGTTCTACCGAAAAGCAGAAAACATGGCAAGGGGTCTACGAGACAAAAAAGTTTGGGAACCACTGCTCTAGATCTACATATTTAATATTAGAATCATCATTAGAGTTTGTCTAGTAGAGTCTAAAAAAGAATGTATAGATTACTATAGTCCTAGTATTCTAGATTATTAGTCTTGATCTAACTAAAAATTTTCAATAAATATTCTGGATTTCTTCAGCTTGGTCCATGTCGATCCTATCGTCTTTGCCTTATGGTCTACCGTTCTTCTGTTTTCTTTGCTTTGAAATCTAGATTGACTAGATCTACACAATGTCAATATAATTTCTAGATCTATATATCTAAGACTAATTAGTATGGGCTTAATATTACTGTATTATTTAGTTTAACTACAATTTTTCAGGTCAGCAGCATTACAGTAAGCACTGGTACAGCGTACCGGCACTTTTTTCAATGCAGCGAAAAAGTTACTTTTGTATTTTAAAGTTTATTATTTATTTATTAGTTGTTAAAAGGCAATCCATCACTGAGCTCCGGCACCTATTTCTTTACAAAAAAGCACTGATTACCTGTATATTCTTTAACAATAACGGTTTACTATTCTCAGGAATTAGTCATTCAAAAGACGGTGAGGAAAAGAATGGTCGACAAACCTTGTGTGGTGCCTTAACAGTCCAACAGACTAAGGGATAGATAAAGGTGAATTTAATTTATATCTTGATCTATATAAGTTGATTTACTGGACTAAAAATCTAGATATTGGTAAAACTTTGCTATTCTATTCTAAATCTAGTGTGACATTCCATATTTTTTATTCTGATTTTAGATAGATCTTGATTAGATCTAGATCCCATATGTATAGGACTTAGCACTAGATCTCTAGAAATTATTGTATATGATGCTAGATCTAGAAAATCTAGACTTGATCATAGAAATCTTCAAGAAAAATAATGTGCTAACCTAGACAGATCTCTTGAATTACATTGTAAATTATCTTGTTGAATTATCTCCACCACCTTCAGTCAATAGACAACTATGGCTCATACGAGAACAAGAGCCTCTGCGTTGGCATCGACTATTTTCCAATCCTTTCTGTTCAGCTTCATCCATATTAAAATACATTTTAAAGGTTTTTATTACTTAATAGAAAAGATCTAGAATTTTAATAAGAATCTAGTCTATCTAGATCTAAAATTCTAGATCCACCCAATTTTATGTATACAAGTAGTATGGGTGTAGGATTGGCTTAATATAATAGTGAACAAATAGATGCTATCTTACTAGATTTTTCTAAGGCTTTTGACAAAGTTCACCACCATAGTTTGCTTAAAAAATTAAAATATTTCGGCATTAATGGTCCACTGCATCAGTGGATTAAGGACTTTCTGATAGGGAGAGAACAAACTGTAATAATAAATGGCTCTAAATCAACACCGATAACAGTAAACTCAGGTGTACCTCAAGGAACAGTCTTGGGTCCACTACTATTTTTAATTTACATAAATGATTTACCAAATTGCATTACTTCAGGAACAAAAGTCAGATTATTTGCAGACGATTGCATAATATATAGAACAATAAAAACAACACAAGACACAGATATTTTACAAAGAGAATTAGATGAATTACAGAAATGGGAATCAAATTGACAGAAAAATGTCAGTTGTTAAGAGTAACAAAAAAACTAAAACAAATTAATTCCACTTATCTTATTCATGGCAAACCAGTAACACAGACTAAAAACACAAAATACCTAGGTGTTATAATAAATGAAAAACTGTCATGGAATCCACATATTGATGAAACTACAAAAAAATCAAACAAAGCATTAAGATTTATTAAAAGAAATTTCTATAAATCAAATAAGAACATAAAACTAAAATGTTATTTAAAACTTTGGTTAGGCCAATAATAGAATATGCATCCTCCGTTTGGGACCCCTCAACTCAAGAAAACATTAAGAAACTAGAACAGACACAAAATAGAGCAGTGCGATTCATAACAAATGAATATTCACATTTGACTAGAGTAACACCTTTAGTAAAATCACTAAATTTAGAAAGTCTTCAGGACAGAAGGCTCAAAAGTAAAGTAGCAATCATACATAAAACACTGAACCATAATCTTCAAATACAAAAACAAAATTTAATAAAATACTCTGAAAGACACAAAGATAAAGGCACATTCCTCATCCCATATGCTAGGACAAATTTGTACAAATACTCCTTCTTCCCTAGTGCTATTAGAGCATGGAATGGGTTGCCTGAGCTAGCCAGGAAAACCAGTGACTTGGCAGAATTTAAGTCATTGGTTAATATGCATGACTAAATGTTTGACGCGTAGGACGTAATCATCTTCTTTTTTGAAGTAACGTCTGTATTATATAAGATAAGAAGATAATAGTATTTATCTTGAATCAGTTTGTTAATCTACATTATATGGGTATGATAGTTGTACATCTTCTACTAGATCAAGTTAAATATAGCTATCCTTTTCTAGATGTAATGTGAAATTGTATCTGATAGTATTTTTCATTCTTAGGTAGATCTTGATTACACTGCCTGGTTTTGTGGATTGCACGAGATGGTTGACACAATGATCTGAAGTTCAAACTGCCTTTTTCTACTGTCCGCTGCAAGATCTTGGCTGGAATGTAAAAGGAATGTCCAAAATATTTAAATGACAAACAGGATGGGAACTGATAATGAGGAATGTATGTCCAGTTTTTTTTGTTTTTTTTTTTAAATACAGATATGAAAGATGACATTACCCTAACTTAGAGTCATAGGAGTTTCATTAATTTATTTACTCAGATGCTGAAACAGACATCTGGCATATTCCTATAATCAGTATCATGGCCTTTGTATACAACAAAATTGATTGGAACTCCTAGACTAGAAATATAATTCAAGATTTAAATAAGGCACTGGTCATAGTTTTAGAAAGTGTGGCTAGCATTCTGGTAAGATATTTTATTAATAATTAGAAATTAAATTAAATTTTATTTAATGATATTAAATTTCTTTTTTAAGAATTATGGTCCATTTTTTCCCCATTTGTGTACAAAGAAGGAAGACAGAGAGATGGAAAGACATCAAAGAATGGGCAGGTCTGCCAAGAAATGGTTTATCCAGGGCTAAGTACAGAGAGGAATATAGAAGGGCTGTTGACAGATCTTGTGTGGTGCCCCCATGGTTCAACAGACTAATTGATTGGTAATGGTAAGAATTTAATGTATTTTAAAAAAAAAATTGTGTTAATTACATTAAGGGACTTAATCAGTCTTTTTTTATTTCCAGAAAATAATACCAGGGTTATGCTCCTTTGACCATTGAGTTCCAGGATGAAGAATGAAAGACAGAGAGCAATGTGAAGACATGAAAGAATGGGCAGGTCTGCCATGAAATGGTTTATCCAGGGCTAAGTACAGAGAGGAATATAGAAGGGCTGTTGACAGATCTTGTGTGGTGCCCCCATGGTTCAACAGACTGATTGATAGGTAATGGTAAGAATTTAATGTATTTTGTAAAAAAAATGGTGTTAATTACATTAAGGGACTTTATCACTCTTTTTTTAATTTTTACATTCATTTAATGTAATTATTTTATACAGTAATATATGATTTTTATCTTGGTAAATCATTTAAATATATATCCTGCTAATCAAACCAAAGAATCTTCTCAATACTTATTTAAAAATTTTAATTTTGTCTACATGTAACAAATGTTTAACGAAAAGAAATGTACACTGTCCAGCATTGATTATTTAAAACTGGGATTCATTCCTTCCTTGTCAAACAAGCCGTTGCCTAAGTGACTTTTTTAAAATAATGATACGAAACCAATTGCTAGAGGATCATCTGAGACAATGTCACCCTAACAAAATAGATAAAGATTTAAAAATTTTCTAGCACTCAAAGATAAAGTTAAGAATAGACCCACACAATCTCACTTCAACATCATATATATATAGAGAGAAGATGTTGGTTTGTGAGCATCTTACAATATCTCTTTACTTATAGCAAAATATGGAAACATAGGTAAAACATTGATTTTACCAGCCGTTGTAGTTGTGAAAACTGTTTTACACACACCTACATCTGATATTATTAAAAGAATTTCTTTAAACAAAAATACAGTTCAAGGGCACATCGGTGGCATGAGTTATCAAATTAAAAGCTTCTTATGTGATTCTTTGCAAAGGAAATATATACAGTTTGGGATCAGTTTGGAACTAGTGGTGTCACAGGCTCTGATGGGGTGTAGCGCTGTGTGCTGTAAACTGCCTAGGGGTTGCCAGCTCCTTATTTTTCCTCAGGGTTGACCCACGACAGCTTTCCCATGTTTGGGAATAGTTGCAAGGCAGCAGATTTTTAAATTCAGTTTTCCTTCTGCTATGTGGCTAATGAGCTCTTCCTGCTTGAAGCCTACTGGCTAAGGCGCCAGTTACTCGCCTTCGTCCCTTCCCCTTTAGTGAAAACAGTTCGGCGGACACGTGAAAGATACACGAGAAACTCTTTGCGAAAACTTTTACAATGATACTTAAAACAAATTAATTAATTAATATTTATTGTTTGAATGTCTTCTTTATAGAATGTATGAAACATGACATCCATAGGAACAGATGATAAGCCTGGGTAAAAAAACATTTCCAGTGTGTTTGATGATTCCAGCAATACATATTAAATTGGTTAAATTTGAATTTTATCAATAAAAATGAGTTATTATTTAATACTTTATATGTATTTTTAAATAGCATTTTACTCTTCAACTCACTAAAATTAGAAATTAGTTTTCAAATAAATTGCAAAAAAAAAAGCAATATAAGTTAAGCAGGGGGTCTACCAAAAAGCAGAAAACATGGCAAGGGGTCTACGAAACAAAAAAGTTTGGGAACCACTGGTCTACAGTGAAGTCAGTCCCGCGATAGTAAATTCTCAAAAAAAAAAAAAAAAAAACATTTAAAACAAAATTTATCTTAAAAAATTTTAAAAAAAAAAATATCTAAAAAAAAATTTATCTAAAAAAAAAAAATTATCTAAAAAAAAATTTAAAAAAAAAAAAAAAAAAATCAAAAAAAAAAAAAAATTTAAAAAAAAAAAAAAAATTAAAAAAAAAAAATTTTATAAAAAAAAAAAAAAAAAAAAATTTACTAAAAAAAAAAAAAAAAAAGAAAAAAATTAAAAAAAAAAAAAATGTAAAAAAAAAAAAAAAAAAAAAAAAAAATTTACTAAATTTTTGGGAACCACTGGTCTACAGTGAAGTCAGTCCTGGGATAGTGAATTCTCAAAAAAATAAAAAAAAATTTAAAACAAAAATTTATTTAAAGAAATTAAAAACAAAAAAAAATTTATCTAAAAAAAAAAAATTGAAAAAAAAAAAAATTAAAAAAAAAAAATTTTTTATAAAAAAAACATCAAAAAAAAAAAAAAAAAAAAAAAAAAAATTTTACTAAAATTTTGGGAACCACTGGTCTACAGTGAAGTCAGTCCCAAGATAGTCAATTCTCGAAAAAAAAAAAAAAAAAAAAGAAAATTTTAAAAAAAATTATAAAAATTTTTTTATAAAAGTTTGGGAACCACTGGTCTACAGTGAAGTCAGTACCGGGAAAGTCAATTCTCGAAAAAAAAAAAAAAATTTAAAAAAAAAAAAAAAATTATCTAAAAAAAATAAAAAAAAAAATAAAAATTAAAATTAAAAAAAATTTATCTAAAAAAAAAATACAAAAAAAAAAAAATATAAGTTAAGCAGGAGTTCTACCGAAAAGCAGAAAACATGGCAAGGGGTCTACGAGACAAAAAAGTTTGGGAACCACTGCTCTAGATCTACATATTTAATATTAGAATCATCATTAGAGTTTGTCTAGTAGAGTCTAAAAAAGAATGTATAGATTACTATAGTCCTAGTATTCTAGATTATTAGTCTTGATCTAACTAAAAATTTTCAATAAATATTCTGGATTTCTTCAGCTTGGTCCATGTCGATCCTATCGTCTTTGCCTTATGGTCTACCGTTCTTCTGTTTTCTTTGCTTTGAAATCTAGATTGACTAGATCTACACAATGTCAATATAATTTCTAGATCTATATATCTAAGACTAATTAGTATGGGCTTAATATTACTGTATTATTTAGTTTAACTACAATTTTTCAGGTCAGCAGCATTACAGTAAGCACTGGTACAGCGTACCGGCACTTTTTTCAATGCATCGAAAAAGTTACTTTTGTATTTTAAAGTTTATTATTTATTTATTAGTTGTTAAAAGGCAATCCATCACTGAGCTCCGGCACCTATTTCTTTACAAAAAAAGCACTGATTACCTGTATATTCTTTAACAATAACGGTTTACTATTCTCAGGAATTAGTCATTCAAAAGACGGTGAGGAAAAGAATGGTCGACAAACCTTGTGTGGTGCCTTAACAGTCCAACAGACTAAGGGATAGATAAAGGTGAATTTAATTTATATCTTGATCTATATAAGTTGATTTACTGGACTAAAAATCTAGATATTGGTAAAACTTTGCTATTCTATTCTAAATCTAGTGTGACATTCCATATTTTTTATTCTGATTTTAGATAGATCTTGATTAGATCTAGATCCCATATGTATAGGACTTAGCACTAGATCTCTAGAAATTATTGTATATGATGCTAGATCTAGAAAATCTAGACTTGATCATAGAAATCTTCAAGAAAAATAATGTGCTAACCTAGACAGATCTCTTGAATTACATTGTAAATTATCTTGTTGAATTATCTCCACCACCTTCAGTCAATAGACAACTATGGCTCATACGAGAACAAGAGCCTCTGCGTTGGCATCGACTATTTTCCAATCCTTTCTGTTCAGCTTCATCCATATTAAAATACATTTTAAAGGTTTTTATTACTTAATAGAAAAGATCTAGAATTTTAATAAGAATCTAGTCTATCTAGATCTAAAATTCTAGATCCACCCAATTTTATGTATACAAGTAGTATGGGTGTAGGATTGGCTTAATATAATAGTGAACAAATAGATGCTATCTTACTAGATTTTTCTAAGGCTTTTGACAAAGTTCACCACCATAGTTTGCTTAAAAAATTAAAATATTTCGGCATTAATGGTCCACTGCATCAGTGGATTAAGGACTTTCTGATAGGGAGAGAACAAACTGTAATAATAAATGGCTCTAAATCAACACCGATAACAGTAAACTCAGGTGTACCTCAAGGAACAGTCTTGGGTCCACTACTATTTTTAATTTACATAAATGATTTACCAAATTGCATTACTTCAGGAACAAAAGTCAGATTATTTGCAGACGATTGCATAATATATAGAACAATAAAAACAACACAAGACACAGATATTTTACAAAGAGAATTAGATGAATTACAGAAATGGGAATCAAATTGACAGAAAAATGTCAGTTGTTAAGAGTAACAAAAAAACTAAAACAAATTAATTCCACTTATCTTATTCATGGCAAACCAGTAACACAGACTAAAAACACAAAATACCTAGGTGTTATAATAAATGAAAAACTGTCATGGAATCCACATATTGATGAAACTACAAAAAAATCAAACAAAGCATTAAGATTTATTAAAAGAAATTTCTATAAATCAAATAAGAACATAAAACTAAAATGTTATTTAAAACTTTGGTTAGGCCAATAATAGAATATGCATCCTCCGTTTGGGACCCCTCAACTCAAGAAAACATTAAGAAACTAGAACAGACACAAAATAGAGCAGTGCGATTCATAACAAATGAATATTCACATTTGACTAGAGTAACACCTTTAGTAAAATCACTAAATTTAGAAAGTCTTCAGGACAGAAGGCTCAAAAGTAAAGTAGCAATCATACATAAAACACTGAACCATAATCTTCAAATACAAAAACAAAATTTAATAAAATACTCTGAAAGACACAAAGATAAAGGCACATTCCTCATCCCATATGCTAGGACAAATTTGTACAAATACTCCTTCTTCCCTAGTGCTATTAGAGCATGGAATGGGTTGCCTGAGCTAGCCAGGAAAACCAGTGACTTGGCAGAATTTAAGTCATTGGTTAATATGCATGACTAAATGTTTGACGCGTAGGACGTAATCATCTTCTTTTTTGAAGTAACGTCTGTATTATATAAGATAAGAAGATAATAGTATTTATCTTGAATCAGTTTGTTAATCTACATTATATGGGTATGATAGTTGTACATCTTCTACTAGATCAAGTTAAATATAGCTATCCTTTTCTAGATGTAATGTGAAATTGTATCTGATAGTATTTTTCATTCTTAGGTAGATCTTGATTACACTGCCTGGTTTTGTGGATTGCACGAGATGGTTGACACAATGATCTGAAGTTCAAACTGCCATTTTCTACTGTCTGCTGCAAGATCTTGGCTGGAATGTAAAAGGAATGTCCAAAATATTTAAATGACAAACAGGATGGGAACTGATAATGAGGAATGTATGTCCAGTTTTTTTTGTTTTTTTTTTTAAATACAGATATGAAAGATGACATTACCCTAACTTAGAGTCATAGGAGTTTCATTAATTTATTTACTCAGATGCTGAAACAGACATCTGGCATATTCCTATAATCAGTATCATGGCCTTTGTATACAACAAAATTGATTGGAACTCCTAGACTAGAAATATAATTCAAGATTTAAATAAGGCACTGGTCATAGTTTTAGAAAGTGTGGCTAGCATTCTGGTAAGATATTTTATTAATAATTAGAAATTAAATTAAATTTTATTTAATGATATTAAATTTCTTTTTTAAGAATTATGGTCCATTTTTTCCCCATTTGTGTACAAAGAAGGAAGACAGAGAGATGGAAAGACATCAAAGAATGGGCAGGTCTGCCAAGAAATGGTTTATCCAGGGCTAAGTACAGAGAGGAATATAGAAGGGCTGTTGACAGATCTTGTGTGGTGCCCCCATGGTTCAACAGACTAATTGATTGGTAATGGTAAGAATTTAATGTATTTTTAAAAAAAAATTGTGTTAATTACATTAAGGGACTTAATCAGTCTTTTTTTATTTCCAGAAAATAATACCAGGGTTATGCTCCTTTGACCATTGAGTTCCAGGATGAAGAATGAAAGACAGAGAGCAATGTGAAGACATGAAAGAATGGGCAGGTCTGCCATGAAATTGTTTATCCAGGGCTAAGTACAGAGAGGAATATAGAAGGGCTGTTGACAGATCTTGTGTGGTGCCCCCATGGTTCAACAGACTGATTGATAGGTAATGGTAAGAATTTAATGTATTTTGTAAAAAAAATGGTGTTAATTACATTAAGGGACTTTATCACTCTTTTTTTAATTTTTACATTCATTTAATGTAATTATTTTATACAGTAATATATGATTTTTATCTTGGTAAATCATTTAAATATATATCCTGCTAATCAAACCAAAGAATCTTCTCAATACTTATTTAAAAATTTTAATTTTGTCTACATGTAACAAATGTTTAACGAAAAGAAATGTACACTGTCCAGCATTGATTATTTAAAACTGGGATTCATTCCTTCCTTGTCAAACAAGCCGTTGCCTAAGTGACTTTTTTAAAATAATGATACGAAACCAATTGCTAGAGGATCATCTGAGACAATGTCACCCTAACAAAATAGATAAAGATTTAAAAATTTTCTAGCACTCAAAGATAAAGTTAAGAATAGACCCACACAATCTCACTTCAACATCATATATATATAGAGAGAAGATGTTGGTTTGTGAGCATCTTACAATATCTCTTTACTTATAGCAAAATATGGAAACATAGGTAAAACATTGATTTTACCAGCCGTTGTAGTTGTGAAAACTGTTTTACACACACCTACATCTGATATTATTAAAAGAATTTCTTTAAACAAAAATACAGTTCAAGGGCACATCGGTGGCATGAGTTATCAAATTAAAAGCTTCTTATGTGATTCTTTGCAAAGGAAATATATACAGTTTGGGATCAGTTTGGAACTAGTGGCGTCACAGGCTCTGATGGGGTGTAGCGCTGTGTGCTGTAAACTGCCTAGGGGTTGCCAGCTCCTTATTTTTCCTCAGGGTTGACCCACGACAGCTTTCCCATGTTTGGGAATAGTTGCAAGGCAGCAGATTTTTAAATTCAGTTTTCCTTCTGCTATGTGGCTAATGAGCTCTTCCTGCTTGAAGCCTACTGGCTAAGGCGCCAGTTACTCGCCTTCGTCCCTTCCCCTTTAGTGAAAACAGTTCAGCGGACACGTGAAAGATACACGAGAAACTCTTTGCGAAAACTTTTACAATGATACTTAAAACAAATTAATTAATTAATATTTATTGTTTGAATGTCTTCTTTATAGAATGTATGAAACATGACATCCATAGGAACAGATGATAAGCCTGGGTAAAAAAACATTTCCAGTGTGTTTGATGATTCCAGCAATACATATTAAATTGGTTAAATTTGAATTTTATCAATAAAAATGAGTTATTATTTAATACTTTATATGTATTTTTAAATAGCATTTTACTCTTCAACTCACTAAAATTAGAAATTAGTTTTCAAATAAATTGCAAAAAAAAAAGCAATATAAGTTAAGCAGGGGGTCTACCAAAAAGCAGAAAACATGGCAAGGGGTCTACGAAACAAAAAAGTTTGGGAACCACTGGTCTACAGTGAAGTCAGTCCCGCGATAGTAAATTCTCAAAAAAAAAAAAAAAAAAAAAAATTTAAAACAAAATTTATCTTAAAAAATTTAAAAAAAAAAAAAATATCTAAAAAAAAATTTATCTAAAAAAAAAAAAAAAAAAAAAAAATTATCTAAAAAAAATTTAAAAAAAAAAAAAAAAAAAAAAAAAAAAAAAAAATTTAAAAAAAAAAAAAAAAATTAAAAAAAAAAAATTAAAAACAAAAAATTTAAAAAAAAAAAAAAAAAAAAAAAAATTTACTAAAAAAAAAAAAAAAAGAAAAAAATTAAAAAAAAAAAAAATGTTATAAAAAAAAAAAAAAAAAAAAAATTTACTAAATTTTTGGGAACCACTGGTCTACAGTGAAGTCAGTCCTGGGATAGTGAATTCTCAAAAAAAAAAAAAAAATTTAAAACAAAAATTTATTTAAAGAAATTAAAACAAAAAAAAATTTATCTAAAAAAAAAATTGAAAAAAAAAAAAATTAAAAAAAAATTTTTTTTTATAAAAAAAACATCAAAAAAAAAAAAAAAAAAATTTTACTAAAATTTTGGGAACCACTGGTCTACAGTGAAGTCAGTCCCAAGATAGTCAATTCTCGAAAAAAAAAAAAAAAAAGAAAAAATTTAAAAAAAAATTATAAAAATTTTTTTATAAAAGTTTGGGAACCACTGGTCTACAGTGAAGTCAGTACCGGGAAAGTCAATTCTCGAAAAAAAAAAAAAATTAAAAAAAAAAATAAAAAATTATCTAAAAAAAATAAAAAAAAAAATTAAAATTAAAATTAAAAAAAATTTATCTAAAAAAAAAATACAAAAAAAAAAAAATATAAGTTAAGCAGGAGTTCTACCGAAAAGCAGAAAACATGGCAAGGGGTCTACGAGACAAAAAAGTTTGGGAACCACTGCTCTAGATCTACATATTTAATATTAGAATCATCATTAGAGTTTGTCTAGTAGAGTCTAAAAAAGAATGTATAGATTACTATAGTCCTAGTATTCTAGATTATTAGTCTTGATCTAACTAAAAATTTTCAATAAATATTCTGGATTTCTTCAGCTTGGTCCATGTCGATCCTATCGTCTTTGCCTTATGGTCTACCGTTCTTCTGTTTTCTTTGCTTTGAAATCTAGATTGACTAGATCTACACAATGTCAATATAATTTCTAGATCTATATATCTAAGACTAATTAGTATGGGCTTAATATTACTGTATTATTTAGTTTAACTACAATTTTTCAGGTCAGCAGCATTACAGTAAGCACTGGTACAGCGTACCGGCACTTTTTTCAATGCAGCGAAAAAGTTACTTTTGTATTTTAAAGTTTATTATTTATTTATTAGTTGTTAAAAGGCAATCCATCACTGAGCTCCGGCACCTATTTCTTTACAAAAAAAGCACTGATTACCTGTATATTCTTTAACAATAACGGTTTACTATTCTCAGGAATTAGTCATTCAAAAGACGGTGAGGAAAAGAATGGTCGACAAACCTTGTGTGGTGCCTTAACAGTCCAACAGACTAAGGGATAGATAAAGGTGAATTTAATTTATATCTTGATCTATATAAGTTGATTTACTGGACTAAAAATCTAGATATTGGTAAAACTTTGCTATTCTATTCTAAATCTAGTGTGACATTCCATATTTTTTATTCTGATTTTAGATAGATCTTGATTAGATCTAGATCCCATATGTATAGGACTTAGCACTAGATCTCTAGAAATTATTGTATATGATGCTAGATCTAGAAAATCTAGACTTGATCATAGAAATCTTCAAGAAAAATAATGTGCTAACCTAGACAGATCTCTTGAATTACATTGTAAATTATCTTGTTGAATTATCTCCACCACCTTCAGTCAATAGACAACTATGGCTCATACGAGAACAAGAGCCTCTGCGTTGGCATCGACTATTTTCCAATCCTTTCTGTTCAGCTTCATCCATATTAAAATACATTTTAAAGGTTTTTATTACTTAATAGAAAAGATCTAGAATTTTAATAAGAATCTAGTCTATCTAGATCTAAAATTCTAGATCCACCCAATTTTATGTATACAAGTAGTATGGGTGTAGGATTGGCTTAATATAATAGTGAACAAATAGATGCTATCTTACTAGATTTTTCTAAGGCTTTTGACAAAGTTCACCACCATAGTTTGCTTAAAAAATTAAAATATTTCGGCATTAATGGTCCACTGCATCAGTGGATTAAGGACTTTCTGATAGGGAGAGAACAAACTGTAATAATAAATGGCTCTAAATCAACACCGATAACAGTAAACTCAGGTGTACCTCAAGGAACAGTCTTGGGTCCATTACTATTTTTAATTTACATAAATGATTTACCAAATTGCATTACTTCAGGAACAAAAGTCAGATTATTTGCAGACGATTGCATAATATATAGAACAATAAAAACAACACAAGACACAGATATTTTACAAAGAGAATTAGATGAATTACAGAAATGGGAATCAAATTGACAGAAAAATGTCAGTTGTTAAGAGTAACAAAAAAACTAAAACAAATTAATTCCACTTATCTTATTCATGGCAAACCAGTAACACAGACTAAAAACACAAAATACCTAGGTGTTATAATAAATGAAAAACTGTCATGGAATTCACATATTGATGAAACTACAAAAAAATCAAACAAAGCATTAAGATTTATTAAAAGAAATTTCTATAAATCAAATAAGAACATAAAACTAAAATGTTATTTAAAACTTTGGTTAGGCCAATAATAGAATATGCATCCTCCGTTTGGGACCCCTCAACTCAAGAAAACATTAAGAAACTAGAACAGACACAAAATAGAGCAGTGCGATTCATAACAAATGAATATTCACATTTGACTAGAGTAACACCTTTAGTAAAATCACTAAATTTAGAAAGTCTTCAGGACAGAAGGCTCAAAAGTAAAGTAGCAATCATACATAAAACACTGAACCATAATCTTCAAATACAAAAACAAAATTTAATAAAATACTCTGAAAGACACAAAGATAAAGGCACATTCCTCATCCCATATGCTAGGACAAATTTGTACAAATACTCCTTCTTCCCTAGTGCTATTAGAGCATGGAATGGGTTGCCTGAGCTAGCCAGGAAAACCAGTGACTTGGCAGAATTTAAGTCATTGGTTAATATGCATGACTAAATGTTTGACGCGTAGGACGTAATCATCTTCTTTTTTGAAGTAACGTCTGTATTATATAAGATAAGAAGATAATAGTATTTATCTTGAATCAGTTTGTTAATCTACATTATATGGGTATGATAGTTGTACATCTTCTACTAGATCAAGTTAAATATAGCTATCCTTTTCTAGATGTAATGTGAAATTGTATCTGATAGTATTTTTCATTCTTAGGTAGATCTTGATTACACTGCCTGGTTTTGTGGATTGCACGAGATGGTTGACACAATGATCTGAAGTTCAAACTGCCATTTTCTACTGTCTGCTGCAAGATCTTGGCTGGAATGTAAAAGGAATGTCCAAAATATTTAAATGACAAACAGGATGGGAACTGATAATGAGGAATGTATGTCCAGTTTTTTTTGGTTTTTTTTTTAAATACAGATATGAAAGATGACATTACCCTAACTTAGAGTCATAGGAGTTTCATTAATTTATTTACTCAGATGCTGAAACAGACATCTGGCATATTCCTATAATCAGTATCATGGCCTTTGTATACAACAAAATTGATTGGAACTCCTAGACTAGAAATATAATTCAAGATTTAAATAAGGCACTGGTCATAGTTTTAGAAAGTGTGGCTAGCATTCTGGTAAGATATTTTATTAATAATTAGAAATTAAATTAAATTTTATTTAATGATATTAAATTTCTTTTTTAAGAATTATGGTCCATTTTTTCCCCATTTGTGTACAAAGAAGGAAGACAGAGAGATGGAAAGACATCAAAGAATGGGCAGGTCTGCCAAGAAATGGTTTATCCTGGGCTAAGTACAGAGAGGAATATAGAAGGGCTGTTGACAGATCTTGTGTGGTGCCCCCATGGTTCAACAGACTAATTGATTGGTAATGGTAAGAATTTAATGTATTTTTAAAAAAAAATTGTGTTAATTACATTAAGGGACTTAATCAGTCTTTTTTTATTTCCAGAAAATAATACCAGGGTTATGCTCCTTTGACCATTGAGTTCCAGGATGAAGAATGAAAGACAGAGAGCAATGTGAAGACATGAAAGAATGGGCAGGTCTGCCATGAAATGGTTTATCCAGGGCTAAGTACAGAGAGGAATATAGAAGGGCTGTTGACAGATCTTGTGTGGTGCCCCCATGGTTCAACAGACTGATTGATAGGTAATGGTAAGAATTTAATGTATTTTGTAAAAAAAATGGTGTTAATTACATTAAGGGACTTTATCACTCTTTTTTTAATTTTTACATTCATTTAATGTAATTATTTTATACAGTAATATATGATTTTTATCTTGGTAAATCATTTAAATATATATCCTGCTAATCAAACCAAAGAATCTTCTCAATACTTATTTAAAAATTTTAATTTTGTCTACATGTAACAAATGTTTAACGAAAAGAAATGTACACTGTCCAGCATTGATTATTTAAAACTGGGATTCATTCCTTCCTTGTCAAACAAGCCGTTGCCTAAGTGACTTTTTTAAAATAATGATACGAAACCAATTGCTAGAGGATCATCTGAGACAATGTCACCCTAACAAAATAGATAAAGATTTAAAAATTTTCTAGCACTCAAAGATAAAGTTAAGAATAGACCCACACAATCTCACTTCAACATCATATATATATAGAGAGAAGATGTTGGTTTGTGAGCATCTTACAATATCTCTTTACTTATAGCAAAATATGGAAACATAGGTAAAACATTGATTTTACCAGCCGTTGTAGTTGTGAAAACTGTTTTACACACACCTACATCTGATATTATTAAAAGAATTTCTTTAAACAAAAATACAGTTCAAGGGCACATCGGTGGCATGAGTTATCAAATTAAAAGCTTCTTATGTGATTCTTTGCAAAGGAAATATATACAGTTTGGGATCAGTTTGGAACTAGTGGCGTCACAGGCTCTGATGGGGTGTAGCGCTGTGTGCTGTAAACTGCCTAGGGGTTGCCAGCTCCTTATTTTTCCTCAGGGTTGACCCACGACAGCTTTCCCATGTTTGGGAATAGTTGCAAGGCAGCAGATTTTTAAATTCAGTTTTCCTTCTGCTATGTGGCTAATGAGCTCTTCCTGCTTGAAGCCTACTGGCTAAGGCGCCAGTTACTCGCCTTCGTCCCTTCCCCTTTAGTGAAAACAGTTCAGCGGACACGTGAAAGATACACGAGAAACTCTTTGCGAAAACTTTTACAATGATACTTAAAACAAATTAATTAATTAATATTTATTGTTTGAATGTCTTCTTTATAGAATGTATGAAACATGACATCCATAGGAACAGATGATAAGCCTGGGTAAAAAAACATTTCCAGTGTGTTTGATGATTCCAGCAATACATATTAAATTGGTTAAATTTGAATTTTATCAATAAAAATGAGTTATTATTTAATACTTTATATGTATTTTTAAATAGCATTTTACTCTTCAACTCACTAAAATTAGAAATTAGTTTTCAAATAAATTGCAAAAAAAAAAGCAATATAAGTTAAGCAGGGGGTCTACCAAAAAGCAGAAAACATGGCAAGGGGTCTACGAAACAAAAAAGTTTGGGAACCACTGGTCTACAGTGAAGTCAGTCCCGCGATAGTAAATTCTCAAAAAAAAAAAAAAAAAAAAAAATTTAAAACAAAATTTATCTTAAAAAATTTAAAAAAAAAAAAAATATCTAAAAAAAAATTTATCTAAAAAAAAAAAAAAAAAAAAAAATTATCTAAAAAAAATTTAAAAAAAAAAAAAAAAAAAAAAAAAAAAAAAAAAAATTTAAAAAAAAAAAAAAAAATTAAAAAAAAAAAATTAAAAACAAAAAATTTAAAAAAAAAAAAAAAAAAAAAAAAAATTTACTAAAAAAAAAAAAAAAAGAAAAAAATTAAAAAAAAAAAAAATGTTATAAAAAAAAAAAAAAAAAAAAATTTACTAAATTTTTGGGAACCACTGGTCTACAGTGAAGTCAGTCCTGGGATAGTGAATTCTCAAAAAAAAAAAAAAAATTTAAAACAAAAATTTATTTAAAGAAATTAAAACAAAAAAAAATTTATCTAAAAAAAAAATTGAAAAAAAAAAAAATTAAAAAAAAATTTTTTTTTATAAAAAAAACATCAAAAAAAAAAAAAAAAAATTTTACTAAAATTTTGGGAACCACTGGTCTACAGTGAAGTCAGTCCCAAGATAGTCAATTCTCGAAAAAAAAAAAAAAAAAGAAAAAATTTAAAAAAAAATTATAAAAATTTTTTTATAAAAGTTTGGGAACCACTGGTCTACAGTGAAGTCAGTACCGGGAAAGTCAATTCTCGAAAAAAAAAAAAAATTAAAAAAAAAAATAAAAAATTATCTAAAAAAAATAAAAAAAAAAATTAAAATTAAAATTAAAAAAAATTTATCTAAAAAAAAAATACAAAAAAAAAAAAATATAAGTTAAGCAGGAGTTCTACCGAAAAGCAGAAAACATGGCAAGGGGTCTACGAGACAAAAAAGTTTGGGAACCACTGCTCTAGATCTACATATTTAATATTAGAATCATCATTAGAGTTTGTCTAGTAGAGTCTAAAAAAGAATGTATAGATTACTATAGTCCTAGTATTCAAGATTATTAGTCTTGATCTAACTAAAAATTTTCAATAAATATTCTGGATTTCTTCAGCTTGGTCCATGTCGATCCTATCGTCTTTGCCTTATGGTCTACCGTTCTTCTGTTTTCTTTGCTTTGAAATCTAGATTGACTAGATCTACACAATGTCAATATAATTTCTAGATCTATATATCTAAGACTAATTAGTATGGGCTTAATATTACTGTATTATTTAGTTTAACTACAATTTTTCAGGTCAGCAGCATTACAGTAAGCACTGGTACAGCGTACCGGCACTTTTTTCAATGCAGCGAAAAAGTTACTTTTGTATTTTAAAGTTTATTATTTATTTATTAGTTGTTAAAAGGCAATCCATCACTGAGCTCCGGCACCTATTTCTTTACAAAAAAAGCACTGATTACCTGTATATTCTTTAACAATAACGGTTTACTATTCTCAGGAATTAGTCATTCAAAAGACGGTGAGGAAAAGAATGGTCGACAAACCTTGTGTGGTGCCTTAACAGTCCAACAGACTAAGGGATAGATAAAGGTGAATTTAATTTATATCTTGATCTATATAAGTTGATTTACTGGACTAAAAATCTAGATATTGGTAAAACTTTGCTATTCTATTCTAAATCTAGTGTGACATTCCATATTTTTTATTCTGATTTTAGATAGATCTTGATTAGATCTAGATCCCATATGTATAGGACTTAGCACTAGATCTCTAGAAATTATTGTATATGATGCTAGATCTAGAAAATCTAGACTTGATCATAGAAATCTTCAAGAAAAATAATGTGCTAACCTAGACAGATCTCTTGAATTACATTGTAAATTATCTTGTTGAATTATCTCCACCACCTTCAGTCAATAGACAACTATGGCTCATACGAGAACAAGAGCCTCTGCGTTGGCATCGACTATTTTCCAATCCTTTCTGTTCAGCTTCATCCATATTAAAATACATTTTAAAGGTTTTTATTACTTAATAGAAAAGATCTAGAATTTTAATAAGAATCTAGTCTATCTAGATCTAAAATTCTAGATCCACCCAATTTTATGTATACAAGTAGTATGGGTGTAGGATTGGCTTAATATAATAGTGAACAAATAGATGCTATCTTACTAGATTTTTCTAAGGCTTTTGACAAAGTTCACCACCATAGTTTGCTTAAAAAATTAAAATATTTCGGCATTAATGGTCCACTGCATCAGTGGATTAAGGACTTTCTGATAGGGAGAGAACAAACTGTAATAATAAATGGCTCTAAATCAACACCGATAACAGTAAACTCAGGTGTACCTCAAGGAACAGTCTTGGGTCCATTACTATTTTTAATTTACATAAATGATTTACCAAATTGCATTACTTCAGGAACAAAAGTCAGATTATTTGCAGACGATTGCATAATATATAGAACAATAAAAACAACACAAGACACAGATATTTTACAAAGAGAATTAGATGAATTACAGAAATGGGAATCAAATTGACAGAAAAATGTCAGTTGTTAAGAGTAACAAAAAAACTAAAACAAATTAATTCCACTTATCTTATTCATGGCAAACCAGTAACACAGACTAAAAACACAAAATACCTAGGTGTTATAATAAATGAAAAACTGTCATGGAATTCACATATTGATGAAACTACAAAAAAATCAAACAAAGCATTAAGATTTATTAAAAGAAATTTCTATAAATCAAATAAGAACATAAAACTAAAATGTTATTTAAAACTTTGGTTAGGCCAATAATAGAATATGCATCCTCCGTTTGGGACCCCTCAACTCAAGAAAACATTAAGAAACTAGAACAGACACAAAATAGAGCAGTGCGATTCATAACAAATGAATATTCACATTTGACTAGAGTAACACCTTTAGTAAAATCACTAAATTTAGAAAGTCTTCAGGACAGAAGGCTCAAAAGTAAAGTAGCAATCATACATAAAACACTGAACCATAATCTTCAAATACAAAAACAAAATTTAATAAAATACTCTGAAAGACACAAAGATAAAGGCACATTCCTCATCCCATATGCTAGGACAAATTTGTACAAATACTCCTTCTTCCCTAGTGCTATTAGAGCATGGAATGGGTTGCCTGAGCTAGCCAGGAAAACCAGTGACTTGGCAGAATTTAAGTCATTGGTTAATATGCATGACTAAATGTTTGACGCGTAGGACGTAATCATCTTCTTTTTTGAAGTAACGTCTGTATTATATAAGATAAGAAGATAATAGTATTTATCTTGAATCAGTTTGTTAATCTACATTATATGGGTATGATAGTTGTACATCTTCTACTAGATCAAGTTAAATATAGCTATCCTTTTCTAGATGTAATGTGAAATTGTATCTGATAGTATTTTTCATTCTTAGGTAGATCTTGATTACACTGCCTGGTTTTGTGGATTGCACGAGATGGTTGACACAATGATCTGAAGTTCAAACTGCCATTTTCTACTGTCTGCTGCAAGATCTTGGCTGGAATGTAAAAGGAATGTCCAAAATATTTAAATGACAAACAGGATGGGAACTGATAATGAGGAATGTATGTCCAGTTTTTTTTGGTTTTTTTTTTAAATACAGATATGAAAGATGACATTACCCTAACTTAGAGTCATAGGAGTTTCATTAATTTATTTACTCAGATGCTGAAACAGACATCTGGCATATTCCTATAATCAGTATCATGGCCTTTGTATACAACAAAATTGATTGGAACTCCTAGACTAGAAATATAATTCAAGATTTAAATAAGGCACTGGTCATAGTTTTAGAAAGTGTGGCTAGCATTCTGGTAAGATATTTTATTAATAATTAGAAATTAAATTAAATTTTATTTAATGATATTAAATTTCTTTTTTAAGAATTATGGTCCATTTTTTCCCCATTTGTGTACAAAGAAGGAAGACAGAGAGATGGAAAGACATCAAAGAATGGGCAGGTCTGCCAAGAAATGGTTTATCCAGGGCTAAGTACAGAGAGGAATATAGAAGGGCTGTTGACAGATCTTGTGTGGTGCCCCCATGGTTCAACAGACTAATTGATTGGTAATGGTAAGAATTTAATGTATTTTTAAAAAAAAATTGTGTTAATTACATTAAGGGACTTAATCAGTCTTTTTTTATTTCCAGAAAATAATACCAGGGTTATGCTCCTTTGACCATTGAGTTCCAGGATGAAGAATGAAAGACAGAGAGCAATGTGAAGACATGAAAGAATGGGCAGGTCTGCCATGAAATGGTTTATCCAGGGCTAAGTACAGAGAGGAATATAGAAGGGCTGTTGACAGATCTTGTGTGGTGCCCCCATGGTTCAACAGACTGATTGATAGGTAATGGTAAGAATTTAATGTATTTT
This sequence comes from Biomphalaria glabrata, assembly GCF_947242115.1. NCBI lineage: Eukaryota > Metazoa > Mollusca > Gastropoda > Planorbidae > Biomphalaria > Biomphalaria glabrata. The sequence continues at coordinate 115,910 of NC_074711.1, read as the reverse complement.
GTAAAAAAAATGGTGTTAATTACATTAAGGGACTTTATCACTCTTTTTTTAATTTTTACATTCATTTAATGTAATTATTTTATACAGTAATATATGATTTTTATCTTGGTAAATCATTTAAATATATATCCTGCTAATCAAACCAAAGAATCTTCTCAATACTTATTTAAAAATTTTAATTTTGTCTACATGTAACAAATGTTTAACGAAAAGAAATGTACACTGTCCAGCATTGATTATTTAAAACTGGGATTCATTCCTTCCTTGTCAAACAAGCCGTTGCCTAAGTGACTTTTTTAAAATAATGATACGAAACCAATTGCTAGAGGATCATCTGAGACAATGTCACCCTAACAAAATAGATAAAGATTTAAAAATTTTCTAGCACTCAAAGATAAAGTTAAGAATAGACCCACACAATCTCACTTCAACATCATATATATATAGAGAGAAGATGTTGGTTTGTGAGCATCTTACAATATCTCTTTACTTATAGCAAAATATGGAAACATAGGTAAAACATTGATTTTACCAGCCGTTGTAGTTGTGAAAACTGTTTTACACACACCTACATCTGATATTATTAAAAGAATTTCTTTAAACAAAAATACAGTTCAAGGGCACATCGGTGGCATGAGTTATCAAATTAAAAGCTTCTTATGTGATTCTTTGCAAAGGAAATATATACAGTTTGGGATCAGTTTGGAACTAGTGGCGTCACAGGCTCTGATGGGGTGTAGCGCTGTGTGCTGTAAACTGCCTAGGGGTTGCCAGCTCCTTATTTTTCCTCAGGGTTGACCCACGACAGCTTTCCCATGTTTGGGAATAGTTGCAAGGCAGCAGATTTTTAAATTCAGTTTTCCTTCTGCTATGTGGCTAATGAGCTCTTCCTGCTTGAAGCCTACTGGCTAAGGCGCCAGTTACTCGCCTTCGTCCCTTCCCCTTTAGTGAAAACAGTTCAGCGGACACGTGAAAGATACACGAGAAACTCTTTGCGAAAACTTTTACAATGATACTTAAAACAAATTAATTAATTAATATTTATTGTTTGAATGTCTTCTTTATAGAATGTATGAAACATGACATCCATAGGAACAGATGATAAGCCTGGGTAAAAAAACATTTCCAGTGTGTTTGATGATTCCAGCAATACATATTAAATTGGTTAAATTTGAATTTTATCAATAAAAATGAGTTATTATTTAATACTTTATATGTATTTTTAAATAGCATTTTACTCTTCAACTCACTAAAATTAGAAATTAGTTTTCAAATAAATTGCAAAAAAAAAAGCAATATAAGTTAAGCAGGGGGTCTACCAAAAAGCAGAAAACATGGCAAGGGGTCTACGAAACAAAAAAGTTTGGGAACCACTGGTCTACAGTGAAGTCAGTCCCGCGATAGTAAATTCTCAAAAAAAAAAAAAAAAAAAAAATTTAAAACAAAATTTATCTTAAAAAATTTAAAAAAAAAAAAAATATCTAAAAAAAAAAATTTATCTAAAAAAAAAAAAAAAAAAAAAAAATTATCTAAAAAAAATTTAAAAAAAAAAAAAAAAAAATTTAAAAAAAAAAAAAAAAATTAAAAAAAAAAAATTAAAAACAAAAAATTTAAAAAAAAAAAAAAAAAAAAAAAAAATTTACTAAAAAAAAAAAAAAAAGAAAAAAATTTAAAAAAAAAAAAATGTTATAAAAAAAAAAAAAAAAAAAAAATTTACTAAATTTTTGGGAACCACTGGTCTACAGTGAAGTCAGTCCTGGGATAGTGAATTCTCAAAAAAAAAAAAAAAATTTAAAACAAAAATTTATTTAAAGAAATTAAAACAAAAAAAAATTTATCTAAAAAAAAAATTGAAAAAAAAAAAAATTAAAAAAAAATTTTTTTTTATAAAAAAAACATCAAAAAAAAAAAAAAAAAAATTTTACTAAAATTTTGGGAACCACTGGTCTACAGTGAAGTCAGTCCCAAGATAGTCAATTCTCGAAAAAAAAAAAAAAAAAGAAAAAATTTAAAAAAAAATTATAAAAATTTTTTTATAAAAGTTTGGGAACCACTGGTCTACAGTGAAGTCAGTACCGGGAAAGTCAATTCTCGAAAAAAAAAAAAAATTAAAAAAAAAAATAAAAAATTATCTAAAAAAAATAAAAAAAAAAATTAAAATTAAAATTTAAAAAAATTTATCTAAAAAAAAAATACAAAAAAAAAAAAATATAAGTTAAGCAGGAGTTCTACCGAAAAGCAGAAAACATGGCAAGGGGTCTACGAGACAAAAAAGTTTGGGAACCACTGCTCTAGATCTACATATTTAATATTAGAATCATCATTAGAGTTTGTCTAGTAGAGTCTAAAAAAGAATGTATAGATTACTATAGTCCTAGTATTCTAGATTATTAGTCTTGATCTAACTAAAAATTTTCAATAAATATTCTGGATTTCTTCAGCTTGGTCCATGTCGATCCTATCGTCTTTGCCTTATGGTCTACCGTTCTTCTGTTTTCTTTGCTTTGAAATCTAGATTGACTAGATCTACACAATGTCAATATAATTTCTAGATCTATATATCTAAGACTAATTAGTATGGGCTTAATATTACTGTATTATTTAGTTTAACTACAATTTTTCAGGTCAGCAGCATTACAGTAAGCACTGGTACAGCGTACCGGCACTTTTTTCAATGCAGCGAAAAAGTTACTTTTGTATTTTAAAGTTTATTATTTATTTATTAGTTGTTAAAAGGCAATCCATCACTGAGCTCCGGCACCTATTTCTTTACAAAAAAAGCACTGATTACCTGTATATTCTTTAACAATAACGGTTTACTATTCTCAGGAATTAGTCATTCAAAAGACGGTGAGGAAAAGAATGGTCGACAAACCTTGTGTGGTGCCTTAACAGTCCAACAGACTAAGGGATAGATAAAGGTGAATTTAATTTATATCTTGATCTATATAAGTTGATTTACTGGACTAAAAATCTAGATATTGGTAAAACTTTGCTATTCTATTCTAAATCTAGTGTGACATTCCATATTTTTTATTCTGATTTTAGATAGATCTTGATTAGATCTAGATCCCATATGTATAGGACTTAGCACTAGATCTCTAGAAATTATTGTATATGATGCTAGATCTAGAAAATCTAGACTTGATCATAGAAATCTTCAAGAAAAATAATGTGCTAACCTAGACAGATCTCTTGAATTACATTGTAAATTATCTTGTTGAATTATCTCCACCACCTTCAGTCAATAGACAACTATGGCTCATACGAGAACAAGAGCCTCTGCGTTGGCATCGACTATTTTCCAATCCTTTCTGTTCAGCTTCATCCATATTAAAATACATTTTAAAGGTTTTTATTACTTAATAGAAAAGATCTAGAATTTTAATAAGAATCTAGTCTATCTAGATCTAAAATTCTAGATCCACCCAATTTTATGTATACAAGTAGTATGGGTGTAGGATTGGCTTAATATAATAGTGAACAAATAGATGCTATCTTACTAGATTTTTCTAAGGCTTTTGACAAAGTTCACCACCATAGTTTGCTTAAAAAATTAAAATATTTCGGCATTAATGGTCCACTGCATCAGTGGATTAAGGACTTTCTGATAGGGAGAGAACAAACTGTAATAATAAATGGCTCTAAATCAACACCGATAACAGTAAACTCAGGTGTACCTCAAGGAACAGTCTTGGGTCCATTACTATTTTTAATTTACATAAATGATTTACCAAATTGCATTACTTCAGGAACAAAAGTCAGATTATTTGCAGACGATTGCATAATATATAGAACAATAAAAACAACACAAGACACAGATATTTTACAAAGAGAATTAGATGAATTACAGAAATGGGAATCAAATTGACAGAAAAATGTCAGTTGTTAAGAGTAACAAAAAAACTAAAACAAATTAATTCCACTTATCTTATTCATGGCAAACCAGTAACACAGACTAAAAACACAAAATACCTAGGTGTTATAATAAATGAAAAACTGTCATGGAATTCACATATTGATGAAACTACAAAAAAATCAAACAAAGCATTAAGATTTATTAAAAGAAATTTCTATAAATCAAATAAGAACATAAAACTAAAATGTTATTTAAAACTTTGGTTAGGCCAATAATAGAATATGCATCCTCCGTTTGGGACCCCTCAACTCAAGAAAACATTAAGAAACTAGAACAGACACAAAATAGAGCAGTGCGATTCATAACAAATGAATATTCACATTTGACTAGAGTAACACCTTTAGTAAAATCACTAAATTTAGAAAGTCTTCAGGACAGAAGGCTCAAAAGTAAAGTAGCAATCATACATAAAACACTGAACCATAATCTTCAAATACAAAAACAAAATTTAATAAAATACTCTGAAAGACACAAAGATAAAGGCACATTCCTCATCCCATATGCTAGGACAAATTTGTACAAATACTCCTTCTTCCCTAGTGCTATTAGAGCATGGAATGGGTTGCCTGAGCTAGCCAGGAAAACCAGTGACTTGGCAGAATTTAAGTCATTGGTTAATATGCATGACTAAATGTTTGACGCGTAGGACGTAATCATCTTCTTTTTTGAAGTAACGTCTGTATTATATAAGATAAGAAGATAATAGTATTTATCTTGAATCAGTTTGTTAATCTACATTATATGGGTATGATAGTTGTACATCTTCTACTAGATCAAGTTAAATATAGCTATCCTTTTCTAGATGTAATGTGAAATTGTATCTGATAGTATTTTTCATTCTTAGGTAGATCTTGATTACACTGCCTGGTTTTGTGGATTGCACGAGATGGTTGACACAATGATCTGAAGTTCAAACTGCCATTTTCTACTGTCTGCTGCAAGATCTTGGCTGGAATGTAAAAGGAATGTCCAAAATATTTAAATGACAAACAGGATGGGAACTGATAATGAGGAATGTATGTCCAGTTTTTTTTGGTTTTTTTTTTAAATACAGATATGAAAGATGACATTACCCTAACTTAGAGTCATAGGAGTTTCATTAATTTATTTACTCAGATGCTGAAACAGACATCTGGCATATTCCTATAATCAGTATCATGGCCTTTGTATACAACAAAATTGATTGGAACTCCTAGACTAGAAATATAATTCAAGATTTAAATAAGGCACTGGTCATAGTTTTAGAAAGTGTGGCTAGCATTCTGGTAAGATATTTTATTAATAATTAGAAATTAAATTAAATTTTATTTAATGATATTAAATTTCTTTTTTAAGAATTATGGTCCATTTTTTCCCCATTTGTGTACAAAGAAGGAAGACAGAGAGATGGAAAGACATCAAAGAATGGGCAGGTCTGCCAAGAAATGGTTTATCCAGGGCTAAGTACAGAGAGGAATATAGAAGGGCTGTTGACAGATCTTGTGTGGTGCCCCCATGGTTCAACAGACTAATTGATTGGTAATGGTAAGAATTTAATGTATTTTTTAAAAAAAATTGTGTTAATTACATTAAGGGACTTAATCAGTCTTTTTTTATTTCCAGAAAATAATACCAGGGTTATGCTCCTTTGACCATTGAGTTCCAGGATGAAGAATGAAAGACAGAGAGCAATGTGAAGACATGAAAGAATGGGCAGGTCTGCCATGAAATGGTTTATCCAGGGCTAAGTACAGAGAGGAATATAGAAGGGCTGTTGACAGATCTTGTGTGGTGCCCCCATGGTTCAACAGACTGATTGATAGGTAATGGTAAGAATTTAATGTATTTTGTAAAAAAAATGGTGTTAATTACATTAAGGGACTTTATCACTCTTTTTTTAATTTTTACATTCATTTAATGTAATTATTTTATACAGTAATATATGATTTTTATCTTGGTAAATCATTTAAATATATATCCTGCTAATCAAACCAAAGAATCTTCTCAATACTTATTTAAAAATTTTAATTTTGTCTACATGTAACAAATGTTTAACGAAAAGAAATGTACACTGTCCAGCATTGATTATTTAAAACTGGGATTCATTCCTTCCTTGTCAAACAAGCCGTTGCCTAAGTGACTTTTTTAAAATAATGATACGAAACCAATTGCTAGAGGATCATCTGAGACAATGTCACCCTAACAAAATAGATAAAGATTTAAAAATTTTCTAGCACTCAAAGATAAAGTTAAGAATAGACCCACACAATCTCACTTCAACATCATATATATATAGAGAGAAGATGTTGGTTTGTGAGCATCTTACAATATCTCTTTACTTATAGCAAAATATGGAAACATAGGTAAAACATTGATTTTACCAGCCGTTGTAGTTGTGAAAACTGTTTTACACACACCTACATCTGATATTATTAAAAGAATTTCTTTAAACAAAAATACAGTTCAAGGGCACATCGGTGGCATGAGTTATCAAATTAAAAGCTTCTTATGTGATTCTTTGCAAAGGAAATATATACAGTTTGGGATCAGTTTGGAACTAGTGGCGTCACAGGCTCTGATGGGGTGTAGCGCTGTGTGCTGTAAACTGCCTAGGGGTTGCCAGCTCCTTATTTTTCCTCAGGGTTGACCCACGACAGCTTTCCCATGTTTGGGAATAGTTGCAAGGCAGCAGATTTTTAAATTCAGTTTTCCTTCTGCTATGTGGCTAATGAGCTCTTCCTGCTTGAAGCCTACTGGCTAAGGCGCCAGTTACTCGCCTTCGTCCCTTCCCCTTTAGTGAAAACAGTTCAGCGGACACGTGAAAGATACACGAGAAACTCTTTGCGAAAACTTTTACAATGATACTTAAAACAAATTAATTAATTAATATTTATTGTTTGAATGTCTTCTTTATAGAATGTATGAAACATGACATCCATAGGAACAGATGATAAGCCTGGGTAAAAAAACATTTCCAGTGTGTTTGATGATTCCAGCAATACATATTAAATTGGTTAAATTTGAATTTTATCAATAAAAATGAGTTATTATTTAATACTTTATATGTATTTTTAAATAGCATTTTACTCTTCAACTCACTAAAATTAGAAATTAGTTTTCAAATAAATTGCAAAAAAAAAAGCAATATAAGTTAAGCAGGGGGTCTACCAAAAAGCAGAAAACATGGCAAGGGGTCTACGAAACAAAAAAGTTTGGGAACCACTGGTCTACAGTGAAGTCAGTCCCGCGATAGTAAATTCTCAAAAAAAAAAAAAAAAAAAAAATTTAAAACAAAATTTATCTTAAAAAATTTAAAAAAAAAAAAAATATCTAAAAAAAAATTTAAAAAAAAAAAAAAAAAAAAAAAATTATCTAAAAAAAATTTAAAAAAAAAAAAAAAAAAAAAAAAAAAAAAAAAAAATTAAAAACAAAAAATTTAAAAAAAAAAAAAAAAAAAAAAAATTTACTAAAAAAAAAAAAAAAAGAAAAAAATTAAAAAAAAAAAAAATGTTATAAAAAAAAAAAAAAAAAAAAATTTACTAAATTTTTGGGAACCACTGGTCTACAGTGAAGTCAGTCCTGGGATAGTGAATTCTCAAAAAAAAAAAAAAAATTTAAAACAAAAATTTATTTAAAGAAATTAAAACAAAAAAAAATTTATCTAAAAAAAAAATTGAAAAAAAAAAAATTAAAAAAAAATTTTTTTTTATAAAAAAAACATCAAAAAAAAAAAAAAAAATTTTTACTAAAATTTTGGGAACCACTGGTCTACAGTGAAGTCAGTCCCAAGATAGTCAATTCTCGAAAAAAAAAAAAAAAAAAGAAAAAATTTAAAAAAAAATTATAAAAATTTTTTTATAAAAGTTTGGGAACCACTGGTCTACAGTGAAGTCAGTACCGGGAAAGTCAATTCTCGAAAAAAAAAAAAAATTAAAAAAAAAAATAAAAAATTATCTAAAAAAAATAAAAAAAAAAATTAAAATTAAAATTAAAAAAAATTTATCTAAAAAAAAAATACAAAAAAAAAAAAATATAAGTTAAGCAGGAGTTCTACCGAAAAGCAGAAAACATGGCAAGGGGTCTACGAGACAAAAAAGTTTGGGAACCACTGCTCTAGATCTACATATTTAATATTAGAATCATCATTAGAGTTTGTCTAGTAGAGTCTAAAAAAGAATGTATAGATTACTATAGTCCTAGTATTCTAGATTATTAGTCTTGATCTAACTAAAAATTTTCAATAAATATTCTGGATTTCTTCAGCTTGGTCCATGTCGATCCTATCGTCTTTGCCTTATGGTCTACCGTTCTTCTGTTTTCTTTGCTTTGAAATCTAGATTGACTAGATCTACACAATGTCAATATAATTTCTAGATCTATATATCTAAGACTAATTAGTATGGGCTTAATATTACTGTATTATTTAGTTTAACTACAATTTTTCAGGTCAGCAGCATTACAGTAAGCACTGGTACAGCGTACCGGCACTTTTTTCAATGCAGCGAAAAAGTTACTTTTGTATTTTTAAGTTTATTATTTATTTATTAGTTGTTAAAAGGCAATCCATCACTGAGCTCCGGCACCTATTTCTTTACAAAAAAAGCACTGATTACCTGTATATTCTTTAACAATAACGGTTTACTATTCTCAGGAATTAGTCATTCAAAAGACGGTGAGGAAAAGAATGGTCGACAAACCTTGTGTGGTGCCTTAACAGTCCAACAGACTAAGGGATAGATAAAGGTGAATTTAATTTATATCTTGATCTATATAAGTTGATTTACTGGACTAAAAATCTAGATATTGGTAAAACTTTGCTATTCTATTCTAAATCTAGTGTGACATTCCATATTTTTTATTCTGATTTTAGATAGATCTTGATTAGATCTAGATCCCATATGTATAGGACTTAGCACTAGATCTCTAGAAATTATTGTATATGATGCTAGATCTAGAAAATCTAGACTTGATCATAGAAATCTTCAAGAAAAATAATGTGCTAACCTAGACAGATCTCTTGAATTACATTGTAAATTATCTTGTTGAATTATCTCCACCACCTTCAGTCAATAGACAACTATGGCTCATACGAGAACAAGAGCCTCTGCGTTGGCATCGACTATTTTCCAATCCTTTCTGTTCAGCTTCATCCATATTAAAATACATTTTAAAGGTTTTTATTACTTAATAGAAAAGATCTAGAATTTTAATAAGAATCTAGTCTATCTAGATCTAAAATTCTAGATCCACCCAATTTTATGTATACAAGTAGTATGGGTGTAGGATTGGCTTAATATAATAGTGAACAAATAGATGCTATCTTACTAGATTTTTCTAAGGCTTTTGACAAAGTTCACCACCATAGTTTGCTTAAAAAATTAAAATATTTCGGCATTAATGGTCCACTGCATCAGTGGATTAAGGACTTTCTGATAGGGAGAGAACAAACTGTAATAATAAATGGCTCTAAATCAACACCGATAACAGTAAACTCAGGTGTACCTCAAGGAACAGTCTTGGGTCCATTACTATTTTTAATTTACATAAATGATTTACCAAATTGCATTACTTCAGGAACAAAAGTCAGATTATTTGCAGACGATTGCATAATATATAGAACAATAAAAACAACACAAGACACAGATATTTTACAAAGAGAATTAGATGAATTACAGAAATGGGAATCAAATTGACAGAAAAATGTCAGTTGTTAAGAGTAACAAAAAAACTAAAACAAATTAATTCCACTTATCTTATTCATGGCAAACCAGTAACACAGACTAAAAACACAAAATACCTAGGTGTTATAATAAATGAAAAACTGTCATGGAATTCACATATTGATGAAACTACAAAAAAATCAAACAAAGCATTAAGATTTATTAAAAGAAATTTCTATAAATCAAATAAGAACATAAAACTAAAATGTTATTTAAAACTTTGGTTAGGCCAATAATAGAATATGCATCCTCCGTTTGGGACCCCTCAACTCAAGAAAACATTAAGAAACTAGAACAGACACAAAATAGAGCAGTGCGATTCATAACAAATGAATATTCACATTTGACTAGAGTAACACCTTTAGTAAAATCACTAAATTTAGAAAGTCTTCAGGACAGAAGGCTCAAAAGTAAAGTAGCAATCATACATAAAACACTGAACCATAATCTTCAAATACAAAAACAAAATTTAATAAAATACTCTGAAAGACACAAAGATAAAGGCACATTCCTCATCCCATATGCTAGGACAAATTTGTACAAATACTCCTTCTTCCCTAGTGCTATTAGAGCATGGAATGGGTTGCCTGAGCTAGCCAGGAAAACCAGTGACTTGGCAGAATTTAAGTCATTGGTTAATATGCATGACTAAATGTTTGACGCGTAGGACGTAATCATCTTCTTTTTTGAAGTAACGTCTGTATTATATAAGATAAGAAGATAATAGTATTTATCTTGAATCAGTTTGTTAATCTACATTATATGGGTATGATAGTTGTACATCTTCTACTAGATCAAGTTAAATATAGCTATCCTTTTCTAGATGTAATGTGAAATTGTATCTGATAGTATTTTTCATTCTTAGGTAGATCTTGATTACACTGCCTGGTTTTGTGGATTGCACGAGATGGTTGACACAATGATCTGAAGTTCAAACTGCCATTTTCTACTGTCTGCTGCAAGATCTTGGCTGGAATGTAAAAGGAATGTCCAAAATATTTAAATGACAAACAGGATGGGAACTGATAATGAGGAATGTATGTCCAGTTTTTTTTGGTTTTTTTTTTAAATACAGATATGAAAGATGACATTACCCTAACTTAGAGTCATAGGAGTTTCATTAATTTATTTACTCAGATGCTGAAACAGACATCTGGCATATTCCTATAATCAGTATCATGGCCTTTGTATACAACAAAATTGATTGGAACTCCTAGACTAGAAATATAATTCAAGATTTAAATAAGGCACTGGTCATAGTTTTAGAAAGTGTGGCTAGCATTCTGGTAAGATATTTTATTAATAATTAGAAATTAAATTAAATTTTATTTAATGATATTAAATTTCTTTTTTAAGAATTATGGTCCATTTTTTCCCCATTTGTGTACAAAGAAGGAAGACAGAGAGATGGAAAGACATCAAAGAATGGGCAGGTCTGCCAAGAAATGGTTTATCCAGGGCTAAGTACAGAGAGGAATATAGAAGGGCTGTTGACAGATCTTGTGTGGTGCCCCCATGGTTCAACAGACTAATTGATTGGTAATGGTAAGAATTTAATGTATTTTTAAAAAAAAATTGTGTTAATTACATTAAGGGACTTAATCAGTCTTTTTTTATTTCCAGAAAATAATACCAGGGTTATGCTCCTTTGACCATTGAGTTCCAGGATGAAGAATGAAAGACAGAGAGCAATGTGAAGACATGAAAGAATGGGCAGGTCTGCCATGAAATGGTTTATCCAGGGCTAAGTACAGAGAGGAATATAGAAGGGCTGTTGACAGATCTTGTGTGGTGCCCCCATGGTTCAACAGACTGATTGATAGGTAATGGTAAGAATTTAATGTATTTTGTAAAAAAAATGGTGTTAATTACATTAAGGGACTTTATCACTCTTTTTTTAATTTTTACATTCATTTAATGTAATTATTTTATACAGTAATATATGATTTTTATCTTGGTAAATCATTTAAATATATATCCTGCTAATCAAACCAAAGAATCTTCTCAATACTTATTTAAAAATTTTAATTTTGTCTACATGTAACAAATGTTTAACGAAAAGAAATGTACACTGTCCAGCATTGATTATTTAAAACTGGGATTCATTCCTTCCTTGTCAAACAAGCCGTTGCCTAAGTGACTTTTTTAAAATAATGATACGAAACCAATTGCTAGAGGATCATCTGAGACAATGTCACCCTAACAAAATAGATAAAGATTTAAAAATTTTCTAGCACTCAAAGATAAAGTTAAGAATAGACCCACACAATCTCACTTCAACATCATATATATATAGAGAGAAGATGTTGGTTTGTGAGCATCTTACAATATCTCTTTACTTATAGCAAAATATGGAAACATAGGTAAAACATTGATTTTACCAGCCGTTGTAGTTGTGAAAACTGTTTTACACACACCTACATCTGATATTATTAAAAGAATTTCTTTAAACAAAAATACAGTTCAAGGGCACATCGGTGGCATGAGTTATCAAATTAAAAGCTTCTTATGTGATTCTTTGCAAAGGAAATATATACAGTTTGGGATCAGTTTGGAACTAGTGGCGTCACAGGCTCTGATGGGGTGTAGCGCTGTGTGCTGTAAACTGCCTAGGGTTGCCAGCTCCTTATTTTTCCTCAGGGTTGACCCACGACAGCTTTCCCATGTTTGGGAATAGTTGCAAGGCAGCAGATTTTTAAATTCAGTTTTCCTTCTGCTATGTGGCTAATGAGCTCTTCCTGCTTGAAGCCTACTGGCTAAGGCGCCAGTTACTCGCCTTCGTCCCTTCCCCTTTAGTGAAAACAGTTCAGCGGACACGTGAAAGATACACGAGAAACTCTTTGCGAAAACTTTTACAATGATACTTAAAACAAATTAATTAATTAATATTTATTGTTTGAATGTCTTCTTTATAGAATGTATGAAACATGACATCCATAGGAACAGATGATAAGCCTGGGTAAAAAAACATTTCCAGTGTGTTTGATGATTCCAGCAATACATATTAAATTGGTTAAATTTGAATTTTATCAATAAAAATGAGTTATTATTTAATACTTTATATGTATTTTTAAATAGCATTTTACTCTTCAACTCACTAAAATTAGAAATTAGTTTTCAAATAAATTGCAAAAAAAAAAGCAATATAAGTTAAGCAGGGGGTCTACCAAAAAGCAGAAAACATGGCAAGGGGTCTACGAAACAAAAAAGTTTGGGAACCACTGGTCTACAGTGAAGTCAGTCCCGCGATAGTAAATTCTCAAAAAAAAAAAAAAAAAAAAATTTAAAACAAAATTTATCTTAAAAAATTTAAAAAAAAAAAAAATATCTAAAAAAAAATTTATCTAAAAAAAAAAAAAAAAAAAAAAATTATCTAAAAAAAATTTAAAAAAAAAAAAAAAAAAAAAAAAAAAAAAAAAATTAAAAAAAAAAAAAAAAATTAAAAAAAAAAAAAAAAAAAAAAAAATTTACTAAAAAAAAAAAAAAAAAAAAAAAATTTACTAAAAAAAAAAAAAAAAGAAAAAAATTAAAAAAAAAAAAAATGTTATAAAAAAAAAAAAAAAAAAAAAATTTACTAAATTTTTGGGAACCACTGGTCTACAGTGAAGTCAGTCCTGGGATAGTGAATTCTCAAAAAAAAAAAAAAAATTTAAAACAAAAATTTATTTAAAGAAATTAAAACAAAAAAAAATTTATCTAAAAAAAAAAATTGAAAAAAAAAAAAATTAAAAAAAAATTTTTTTTTATAAAAAAAACATCAAAAAAAAAAAAAAAAAAATTTTACTAAAATTTTGGGAACCACTGGTCTACAGTGAAGTCAGTCCCAAGATAGTCAATTCTCGAAAAAAAAAAAAAAAAAAGAAAAAATTTAAAAAAAAATTATAAAAATTTTTTTATAAAAGTTTGGGAACCACTGGTCTACAGTGATGTCAGTACCGGGAAAGTCAATTCTCGAAAAAAAAAAAAAATTAAAAAAAAAAATAAAAAATTATCTAAAAAAAATAAAAAAAAAAATTAAAATTAAAATTAAAAAAAATTTATCTAAAAAAAAAATACAAAAAAAAAAAAATATAAGTTAAGCAGGAGTTCTACCGAAAAGCAGAAAACATGGCAAGGGGTCTACGAGACAAAAAAGTTTGGGAACCACTGCTCTAGATCTACATATTTAATATTAGAATCATCATTAGAGTTTGTCTAGTAGAGTCTAAAAAAGAATGTATAGATTACTATAGTCCTAGTATTCAAGATTATTAGTCTTGATCTAACTAAAAATTTTCAATAAATATTCTGGATTTCTTCAGCTTGGTCCATGTCGATCCTATCGTCTTTGCCTTATGGTCTACCGTTCTTCTGTTTTCTTTGCTTTGAAATCTAGATTGACTAGATCTACACAATGTCAATATAATTTCTAGATCTATATATCTAAGACTAATTAGTATGGGCTTAATATTACTGTATTATTTAGTTTAACTACAATTTTTCAGGTCAGCAGCATTACAGTAAGCACTGGTACAGCGTACCGGCACTTTTTTCAATGCAGCGAAAAAGTTACTTTTGTATTTTAAAGTTTATTATTTATTTATTAGTTGTTAAAAGGCAATCCATCACTGAGCTCCGGCACCTATTTCTTTACAAAAAAAGCACTGATTACCTGTATATTCTTTAACAATAACGGTTTACTATTCTCAGGAATTAGTCATTCAAAAGACGGTGAGGAAAAGAATGGTCGACAAACCTTGTGTGGTGCCTTAACAGTCCAACAGACTAAGGGATAGATAAAGGTGAATTTAATTTATATCTTGATCTATATAAGTTGATTTACTGGACTAAAAATCTAGATATTGGTAAAACTTTGCTATTCTATTCTAAATCTAGTGTGACATTCCATATTTTTTATTCTGATTTTAGATAGATCTTGATTAGATCTAGATCCCATATGTATAGGACTTAGCACTAGATCTCTAGAAATTATTGTATATGATGCTAGATCTAGAAAATCTAGACTTGATCATAGAAATCTTCAAGAAAAATAATGTGCTAACCTAGACAGATCTCTTGAATTACATTGTAAATTATCTTGTTGAATTATCTCCACCACCTTCAGTCAATAGACAACTATGGCTCATACGAGAACAAGAGCCTCTGCGTTGGCATCGACTATTTTCCAATCCTTTCTGTTCAGCTTCATCCATATTAAAATACATTTTAAAGGTTTTTATTACTTAATAGAAAAGATCTAGAATTTTAATAAGAATCTAGTCTATCTAGATCTAAAATTCTAGATCCACCCAATTTTATGTATACAAGTAGTATGGGTGTAGGATTGGCTTAATATAATAGTGAACAAATAGATGCTATCTTACTAGATTTTTCTAAGGCTTTTGACAAAGTTCACCACCATAGTTTGCTTAAAAAATTAAAATATTTCGGCATTAATGGTCCACTGCATCAGTGGATTAAGGACTTTCTGATAGGGAGAGAACAAACTGTAATAATAAATGGCTCTAAATCAACACCGATAACAGTAAACTCAGGTGTACCTCAAGGAACAGTCTTGGGTCCATTACTATTTTTAATTTACATAAATGATTTACCAAATTGCATTACTTCAGGAACAAAAGTCAGATTATTTGCAGACGATTGCATAATATATAGAACAATAAAAACAACACAAGACACAGATATTTTACAAAGAGAATTAGATGAATTACAGAAATGGGAATCAAATTGACAGAAAAATGTCAGTTGTTAAGAGTAACAAAAAAACTAAAACAAATTAATTCCACTTATCTTATTCATGGCAAACCAGTAACACAGACTAAAAACACAAAATACCTAGGTGTTATAATAAATGAAAAACTGTCATGGAATTCACATATTGATGAAACTACAAAAAAATCAAACAAAGCATTAAGATTTATTAAAAGAAATTTCTATAAATCAAATAAGAACATAAAACTAAAATGTTATTTAAAACTTTGGTTAGGCCAATAATAGAATATGCATCCTCCGTTTGGGACCCCTCAACTCAAGAAAACATTAAGAAACTAGAACAGACACAAAATAGAGCAGTGCGATTCATAACAAATGAATATTCACATTTGACTAGAGTAACACCTTTAGTAAAATCACTAAATTTAGAAAGTCTTCAGGACAGAAGGCTCAAAAGTAAAGTAGCAATCATACATAAAACACTGAACCATAATCTTCAAATACAAAAACAAAATTTAATAAAATACTCTGAAAGACACAAAGATAAAGGCACATTCCTCATCCCATATGCTAGGACAAA
>NC_074711.1:82500-95000 GCF_947242115.1 Biomphalaria glabrata | reverse complement strand
AACAGTAAACTCAGGTGTACCTCAAGGAACAGTCTTGGGTCCACTACTATTTTTAATTTACATAAATGATTTACCAAATTGCATTACTTCAGGAACAAAAGTCAGATTATTTGCAGACGATTGCATAATATATAGAACAATAAAAACAACACAAGACACAGATATTTTACAAAGAGAATTAGATGAATTACAGAAATGGGAATCAAATTGACAGAAAAATGTCAGTTGTTAAGAGTAACAAAAAAACTAAAACAAATTAATTCCACTTATCTTATTCATGGCAAACCAGTAACACAGACTAAAAACACAAAATACCTAGGTGTTATAATAAATGAAAAACTGTCATGGAATCCACATATTGATGAAACTACAAAAAAATCAAACAAAGCATTAAGATTTATTAAAAGAAATTTCTATAAATCAAATAAGAACATAAAACTAAAATGTTATTTAAAACTTTGGTTAGGCCAATAATAGAATATGCATCCTCCGTTTGGGACCCCTCAACTCAAGAAAACATTAAGAAACTAGAACAGACACAAAATAGAGCAGTGCGATTCATAACAAATGAATATTCACATTTGACTAGAGTAACACCTTTAGTAAAATCACTAAATTTAGAAAGTCTTCAGGACAGAAGGCTCAAAAGTAAAGTAGCAATCATACATAAAACACTGAACCATAATCTTCAAATACAAAAACAAAATTTAATAAAATACTCTGAAAGACACAAAGATAAAGGCACATTCCTCATCCCATATGCTAGGACAAATTTGTACAAATACTCCTTCTTCCCTAGTGCTATTAGAGCATGGAATGGGTTGCCTGAGCTAGCCAGGAAAACCAGTGACTTGGCAGAATTTAAGTCATTGGTTAATATGCATGACTAAATGTTTGACGCGTAGGACGTAATCATCTTCTTTTTTGAAGTAACGTCTGTATTATATAAGATAAGAAGATAATAGTATTTATCTTGAATCAGTTTGTTAATCTACATTATATGGGTATGATAGTTGTACATCTTCTACTAGATCAAGTTAAATATAGCTATCCTTTTCTAGATGTAATGTGAAATTGTATCTGATAGTATTTTTCATTCTTAGGTAGATCTTGATTACACTGCCTGGTTTTGTGGATTGCACGAGATGGTTGACACAATGATCTGAAGTTCAAACTGCCATTTTCTACTGTCCGCTGCAAGATCTTGGCTGGAATGTAAAAGGAATGTCCAAAAGATAAAGTTAAGAATAGACCCACACAATCTCACTTCAACATCATATATATATAGAGAGAAGATGTTGGTTTGTGAGCATCTTACAATATCTCTTTACTTATAGCAAAATATGGAAACATAGGTAAAACATTGATTTTACCAGCCGTTGTAGTTGTGAAAACTGTTTTACACACACCTACATCTGATATTATTAAAAGAATTTCTTTAAACAAAAATACAGTTCAAGGGCACATCGGTGGCATGAGTTATCAAATTAAAAGCTTCTTATGTGATTCTTTGCAAAGGAAATATATACAGTTTGGGATCAGTTTGGAACTAGTGGCGTCACAGGCTCTGATGGGGTGTAGCGCTGTGTGCTGTAAACTGCCTAGGGGTTGCCAGCTCCTTATTTTTCCTCAGGGTTGACCCACGACAGCTTTCCCATGTTTGGGAATAGTTGCAAGGCAGCAGATTTTTAAATTCAGTTTTCCTTCTGCTATGTGGCTAATGAGCTCTTCCTGCTTGAAGCCTACTGGCTAAGGCGCCAGTTACTCGCCTTCGTCCCTTCCCCTTTAGTGAAAACAGTTCGGCGGACACGTGAAAGATACACGAGAAACTCTTTGCGAAAACTTTTACAATGATACTTAAAACAAATTAATTAATTAATATTTATTGTTTGAATGTCTTCTTTATAGAATGTATGAAACATGACATCCATAGGAACAGATGATAAGCCTGGGTAAAAAAACATTTCCAGTGTGTTTGATGATTCCAGCAATACATATTAAATTGGTTAAATTTGAATTTTATCAATAAAAATGAGTTATTATTTAATACTTTATATGTATTTTTAAATAGCATTTTACTCTTCAACTCACTAAAATTAGAAATTAGTTTTCAAAAAAATTGCAAAAAAAAAAGCAATATAAGTTAAGCAGGGGGTCTACCAAAAAGCAGAAAACATGGCAAGGGGTCTACGAAACAAAAAAGTTTGGGAACCACTGGTCTACAGTGAAGTCAGTCCCGCGATAGTAAATTCTCAAAAAAAAAAAAAAAAAAAAATTTAAAACAAAATTTATCTTAAAAAATTAAAAAAAAAAAAAATATCTAAAAAAAATTTATCTAAAAAAAAAAAAAAAAAAAAAAATTATCTAAAAAAAATTTAAAAAAAAAAAAAAAAAAATCAAAAAAAAAAAAAAATTTAAAAAAAAAAAATTTTTTATAAAAAAAACATCAAAAAAAAAAAAAAAAAAAAAAAAAAAAAAAAAAATTTTACTAAAATTTTGGGAACCACTGGTCTACAGTGAAGTCAGTCCCAAGATAGTCAATTCTCGAAAAAAAAAAAAAAAAAAAAGAAAATTTTAAAAAAAATTATAAAAATTTTTTTATAAAAGTTTGGGAACCACTGGTCTACAGTGAAGTCAGTACCGGGAAAGTCAATTCTCGAAAAAAAAAAAAAAATTAAAAAAAAAAAAAAAAATTATCTAAAAAAAATTAAAAAAAAAATAAAAATTAAAATTAAAAAAAATTTATCTAAAAAAAAAATACAAAAAAAAAAATATAAGTTAAGCAGGAGTTCTACCGAAAAGCAGAAAACATGGCAAGGGGTCTACGAGACAAAAAAGTTTGGGAACCACTGCTCTAGATCTACATATTTAATATTAGAATCATCATTAGAGTTTGTCTAGTAGAGTCTAAAAAAGAATGTATAGATTACTATAGTCCTAGTATTCTAGATTATTAGTCTTGATCTAACTAAAAATTTTCAATAAATATTCTGGATTTCTTCAGCTTGGTCCATGTCGATCCTATCGTCTTTGCCTTATGGTCTACCGTTCTTCTGTTTTCTTTGCTTTGAAATCTAGATTGACTAGATCTACACAATGTCAATATAATTTCTAGATCTATATATCTAAGACTAATTAGTATGGGCTTAATATTACTGTATTATTTAGTTTAACTACAATTTTTCAGGTCAGCAGCATTACAGTAAGCACTGGTACAGCGTACCGGCACTTTTTTCAATGCAGTGAAAAAGTTACTTTTGTATTTTAAAGTTTATTATTTATTTATTAGTTGTTAAAAGGCAATCCATCACTGAGCTCCGGCACCTATTTCTTTACAAAAAAGCACTGATTACCTGTATATTCTTTAACAATAACGGTTTACTATTCTCAGGAATTAGTCATTCAAAAGACGGTGAGGAAAAGAATGGTCGACAAACCTTGTGTGGTGCCTTAACAGTCCAACAGACTAAGGGATAGATAAAGGTGAATTTAATTTATATCTTGATCTATATAAGTTGATTTACTGGACTAAAAATCTAGATATTGGTAAAACTTTGCTATTCTATTCTAAATCTAGTGTGACATTCCATATTTTTTATTCTGATTTTAGATAGATCTTGATTAGATCTAGATCCCATATGTATAGGACTTAGCACTAGATCTCTAGAAATTATTGTATATGATGCTAGATCTAGAAAATCTAGACTTGATCATAGAAATCTTCAAGAAAAATAATGTGCTAACCTAGACAGATCTCTTGAATTACATTGTAAATTATCTTGTTGAATTATCTCCACCACCTTCAGTCAATAGACAACTATGGCTCATACGAGAACAAGAGCCTCTGCGTTGGCATCGACTATTTTCCAATCCTTTCTGTTCAGCTTCATCCATATTAAAATACATTTTAAAGGTTTTTATTACTTAATAGAAAAGATCTAGAATTTTAATAAGAATCTAGTCTATCTAGATCTAAAATTCTAGATCCACCCAATTTTATGTATACAAGTAGTATGGGTGTAGGATTGGCTTAATATAATAGTGAACAAATAGATGCTATCTTACTAGATTTTTCTAAGGCTTTTGACAAAGTTCACCACCATAGTTTGCTTAAAAAATTAAAATATTTCGGCATTAATGGTCCACTGCATCAGTGGATTAAGGACTTTCTGATAGGGAGAGAACAAACTGTAATAATAAATGGCTCTAAATCAACACCGATAACAGTAAACTCAGGTGTACCTCAAGGAACAGTCTTGGGTCCACTACTATTTTTAATTTACATAAATGATTTACCAAATTGCATTACTTCAGGAACAAAAGTCAGATTATTTGCAGACGATTGCATAATATATAGAACAATAAAAACAACACAAGACACAGATATTTTACAAAGAGAATTAGATGAATTACAGAAATGGGAATCAAATTGACAGAAAAATGTCAGTTGTTAAGAGTAACAAAAAAACTAAAACAAATTAATTCCACTTATCTTATTCATGGCAAACCAGTAACACAGACTAAAAACACAAAATACCTAGGTGTTATAATAAATGAAAAACTGTCATGGAATCCACATATTGATGAAACTACAAAAAAATCAAACAAAGCATTAAGATTTATTAAAAGAAATTTCTATAAATCAAATAAGAACATAAAACTAAAATGTTATTTAAAACTTTGGTTAGGCCAATAATAGAATATGCATCCTCCGTTTGGGACCCCTCAACTCAAGAAAACATTAAGAAACTAGAACAGACACAAAATAGAGCAGTGCGATTCATAACAAATGAATATTCACATTTGACTAGAGTAACACCTTTAGTAAAATCACTAAATTTAGAAAGTCTTCAGGACAGAAGGCTCAAAAGTAAAGTAGCAATCATACATAAAACACTGAACCATAATCTTCAAATACAAAAACAAAATTTAATAAAATACTCTGAAAGACACAAAGATAAAGGCACATTCCTCATCCCATATGCTAGGACAAATTTGTACAAATACTCCTTCTTCCCTAGTGCTATTAGAGCATGGAATGGGTTGCCTGAGCTAGCCAGGAAAACCAGTGACTTGGCAGAATTTAAGTCATTGGTTAATATGCATGACTAAATGTTTGACGCGTAGGACGTAATCATCTTCTTTTTTGAAGTAACGTCTGTATTATATAAGATAAGAAGATAATAGTATTTATCTTGAATCAGTTTGTTAATCTACATTATATGGGTATGATAGTTGTACATCTTCTACTAGATCAAGTTAAATATAGCTATCCTTTTCTAGATGTAATGTGAAATTGTATCTGATAGTATTTTTCATTCTTAGGTAGATCTTGATTACACTGCCTGGTTTTGTGGATTGCACGAGATGGTTGACACAATGATCTGAAGTTCAAACTGCCATTTTCTACTGTCCGCTGCAAGATCTTGGCTGGAATGTAAAAGGAATGTCCAAAATATTTAAATGACAAACAGGATGGGAACTGATAATGAGGAATGTATGTCCAGTTTTTTTTTGTTTTTTTTTTTAAATACAGATGTGAAAGATGACATTACCCTAACTTAGAGTCATAGGAGTTTCATTAATTTATTTACTCAGATGCTGAAACAGACATCTGGCATATTCCTATAATCAGTATCATGGCCTTTGTATACAACAAAATTGATTGGAACTCCTAGACTAGAAATATAATTCAAGATTTAAATAAGGCACTGGTCATAGTTTTAGAAAGTGTGGCTAGCATTCTGGTAAGATATTTTATTAATAATTAGAAATTAAATTAAATTTTATTTAATGATATTAAATTTCTTTTTTAAGAATTATGGTCCATTTTTTCCCCATTTGTGTACAAAGAAGGAAGACAGAGAGATGGAAAGACATCAAAGAATGGGCAGGTCTGCCAAGAAATGGTTTATCCAGGGCTAAGTACAGAGAGGAATATAGAAGGGCTGTTGACAGATCTTGTGTGGTGCCCCCATGGTTCAACAGACTAATTGATTGGTAATGGTAAGAATTTAATGTATTTTTAAAAAAAAATTGTGTTAATTACATTAAGGGACTTAATCAGTCTTTTTTTATTTCCAGAAAATAATACCAGGGTTATGCTCCTTTGACCATTGAGTTCCAGGATGAAGAATGAAAGACAGAGAGCAATGTGAAGACATGAAAGAATGGGCAGGTCTGCCATGAAATGGTTTATCCAGGGCTAAGTACAGAGAGGAATATAGAAGGGCTGTTGACAGATCTTGTGTGGTGCCCCCATGGTTCAACAGACTGATTGATAGGTAATGGTAAGAATTTAATGTATTTTGTAAAAAAAATGGTGTTAATTACATTAAGGGACTTTATCACTCTTTTTTTAATTTTTACATTCATTTAATGTAATTATTTTATACAGTAATATATGATTTTTATCTTGGTAAATCATTTAAATATATATCCTGCTAATCAAACCAAAGAATCTTCTCAATACTTATTTAAAAATTTTAATTTTGTCTACATGTAACAAATGTTTAACGAAAAGAAATGTACACTGTCCAGCATTGATTATTTAAAACTGGGATTCATTCCTTCCTTGTCAAACAAGCCGTTGCCTAAGTGACTTTTTTAAAATAATGATACGAAACCAATTGCTAGAGGATCATCTGAGACAATGTCACCCTAACAAAATAGATAAAGATTTAAAAATTTTCTAGCACTCAAAGATAAAGTTAAGAATAGACCCACACAATCTCACTTCAACATCATATATATATAGAGAGAAGATGTTGGTTTGTGAGCATCTTACAATATCTCTTTACTTATAGCAAAATATGGAAACATAGGTAAAACATTGATTTTACCAGCCGTTGTAGTTGTGAAAACTGTTTTACACACACCTACATCTGATATTATTAAAAGAATTTCTTTAAACAAAAATACAGTTCAAGGGCACATCGGTGGCATGAGTTATCAAATTAAAAGCTTCTTATGTGATTCTTTGCAAAGGAAATATATACAGTTTGGGATCAGTTTGGAACTAGTGGCGTCACAGGCTCTGATGGGGTGTAGCGCTGTGTGCTGTAAACTGCCTAGGGGTTGCCAGCTCCTTATTTTTCCTCAGGGTTGACCCACGACAGCTTTCCCATGTTTGGGAATAGTTGCAAGGCAGCAGATTTTTAAATTCAGTTTTCCTTCTGCTATGTGGCTAATGAGCTCTTCCTGCTTGAAGCCTACTGGCTAAGGCGCCAGTTACTCGCCTTCGTCCCTTCCCCTTTAGTGAAAACAGTTCAGCGGACACGTGAAAGATACACGAGAAACTCTTTGCGAAAACTTTTACAATGATACTTAAAACAAATTAATTAATTAATATTTATTGTTTGAATGTCTTCTTTATAGAATGTATGAAACATGACATCCATAGGAACAGATGATAAGCCTGGGTAAAAAAACATTTCCAGTGTGTTTGATGATTCCAGCAATACATATTAAATTGGTTAAATTTGAATTTTATCAATAAAAATGAGTTATTATTTAATACTTTATATGTATTTTTAAATAGCATTTTACTCTTCAACTCACTAAAATTAGAAATTAGTTTTCAAATAAATTGCAAAAAAAAAAGCAATATAAGTTAAGCAGGGGGTCTACCAAAAAGCAGAAAACATGGCAAGGGGTCTACGAAACAAAAAAGTTTGGGAACCACTGGTCTACAGTGAAGTCAGTCCCGCGATAGTAAATTCTCAAAAAAAAAAAAAAAAAAAAAAATTTAAAACAAAATTTATCTTAAAAAATTTAAAAAAAAAAAAAATATCTAAAAAAAAATTTATCTAAAAAAAAAAAAAAAAAAAAAAATTATCTAAAAAAAATTTAAAAAAAAAAAAAAAAAAAAAAAAAAAAAAAAAAAATTTAAAAAAAAAAAAAAAAATTAAAAAAAAAAAATTAAAAACAAAAAATTTAAAAAAAAAAAAAAAAAAAAAAAAAATTTACTAAAAAAAAAAAAAAAAGAAAAAAATTAAAAAAAAAAAAAATGTTATAAAAAAAAAAAAAAAAAAAAATTTACTAAATTTTTGGGAACCACTGGTCTACAGTGAAGTCAGTCCTGGGATAGTGAATTCTCAAAAAAAAAAAAAAAATTTAAAACAAAAATTTATTTAAAGAAATTAAAACAAAAAAAAATTTATCTAAAAAAAAAATTGAAAAAAAAAAAAATTAAAAAAAAATTTTTTTTTATAAAAAAAACATCAAAAAAAAAAAAAAAAAATTTTACTAAAATTTTGGGAACCACTGGTCTACAGTGAAGTCAGTCCCAAGATAGTCAATTCTCGAAAAAAAAAAAAAAAAAGAAAAAATTTAAAAAAAAATTATAAAAATTTTTTTATAAAAGTTTGGGAACCACTGGTCTACAGTGAAGTCAGTACCGGGAAAGTCAATTCTCGAAAAAAAAAAAAAATTAAAAAAAAAAATAAAAAATTATCTAAAAAAAATAAAAAAAAAAATTAAAATTAAAATTAAAAAAAATTTATCTAAAAAAAAAATACAAAAAAAAAAAAATATAAGTTAAGCAGGAGTTCTACCGAAAAGCAGAAAACATGGCAAGGGGTCTACGAGACAAAAAAGTTTGGGAACCACTGCTCTAGATCTACATATTTAATATTAGAATCATCATTAGAGTTTGTCTAGTAGAGTCTAAAAAAGAATGTATAGATTACTATAGTCCTAGTATTCAAGATTATTAGTCTTGATCTAACTAAAAATTTTCAATAAATATTCTGGATTTCTTCAGCTTGGTCCATGTCGATCCTATCGTCTTTGCCTTATGGTCTACCGTTCTTCTGTTTTCTTTGCTTTGAAATCTAGATTGACTAGATCTACACAATGTCAATATAATTTCTAGATCTATATATCTAAGACTAATTAGTATGGGCTTAATATTACTGTATTATTTAGTTTAACTACAATTTTTCAGGTCAGCAGCATTACAGTAAGCACTGGTACAGCGTACCGGCACTTTTTTCAATGCAGCGAAAAAGTTACTTTTGTATTTTAAAGTTTATTATTTATTTATTAGTTGTTAAAAGGCAATCCATCACTGAGCTCCGGCACCTATTTCTTTACAAAAAAAGCACTGATTACCTGTATATTCTTTAACAATAACGGTTTACTATTCTCAGGAATTAGTCATTCAAAAGACGGTGAGGAAAAGAATGGTCGACAAACCTTGTGTGGTGCCTTAACAGTCCAACAGACTAAGGGATAGATAAAGGTGAATTTAATTTATATCTTGATCTATATAAGTTGATTTACTGGACTAAAAATCTAGATATTGGTAAAACTTTGCTATTCTATTCTAAATCTAGTGTGACATTCCATATTTTTTATTCTGATTTTAGATAGATCTTGATTAGATCTAGATCCCATATGTATAGGACTTAGCACTAGATCTCTAGAAATTATTGTATATGATGCTAGATCTAGAAAATCTAGACTTGATCATAGAAATCTTCAAGAAAAATAATGTGCTAACCTAGACAGATCTCTTGAATTACATTGTAAATTATCTTGTTGAATTATCTCCACCACCTTCAGTCAATAGACAACTATGGCTCATACGAGAACAAGAGCCTCTGCGTTGGCATCGACTATTTTCCAATCCTTTCTGTTCAGCTTCATCCATATTAAAATACATTTTAAAGGTTTTTATTACTTAATAGAAAAGATCTAGAATTTTAATAAGAATCTAGTCTATCTAGATCTAAAATTCTAGATCCACCCAATTTTATGTATACAAGTAGTATGGGTGTAGGATTGGCTTAATATAATAGTGAACAAATAGATGCTATCTTACTAGATTTTTCTAAGGCTTTTGACAAAGTTCACCACCATAGTTTGCTTAAAAAATTAAAATATTTCGGCATTAATGGTCCACTGCATCAGTGGATTAAGGACTTTCTGATAGGGAGAGAACAAACTGTAATAATAAATGGCTCTAAATCAACACCGATAACAGTAAACTCAGGTGTACCTCAAGGAACAGTCTTGGGTCCATTACTATTTTTAATTTACATAAATGATTTACCAAATTGCATTACTTCAGGAACAAAAGTCAGATTATTTGCAGACGATTGCATAATATATAGAACAATAAAAACAACACAAGACACAGATATTTTACAAAGAGAATTAGATGAATTACAGAAATGGGAATCAAATTGACAGAAAAATGTCAGTTGTTAAGAGTAACAAAAAAACTAAAACAAATTAATTCCACTTATCTTATTCATGGCAAACCAGTAACACAGACTAAAAACACAAAATACCTAGGTGTTATAATAAATGAAAAACTGTCATGGAATTCACATATTGATGAAACTACAAAAAAATCAAACAAAGCATTAAGATTTATTAAAAGAAATTTCTATAAATCAAATAAGAACATAAAACTAAAATGTTATTTAAAACTTTGGTTAGGCCAATAATAGAATATGCATCCTCCGTTTGGGACCCCTCAACTCAAGAAAACATTAAGAAACTAGAACAGACACAAAATAGAGCAGTGCGATTCATAACAAATGAATATTCACATTTGACTAGAGTAACACCTTTAGTAAAATCACTAAATTTAGAAAGTCTTCAGGACAGAAGGCTCAAAAGTAAAGTAGCAATCATACATAAAACACTGAACCATAATCTTCAAATACAAAAACAAAATTTAATAAAATACTCTGAAAGACACAAAGATAAAGGCACATTCCTCATCCCATATGCTAGGACAAATTTGTACAAATACTCCTTCTTCCCTAGTGCTATTAGAGCATGGAATGGGTTGCCTGAGCTAGCCAGGAAAACCAGTGACTTGGCAGAATTTAAGTCATTGGTTAATATGCATGACTAAATGTTTGACGCGTAGGACGTAATCATCTTCTTTTTTGAAGTAACGTCTGTATTATATAAGATAAGAAGATAATAGTATTTATCTTGAATCAGTTTGTTAATCTACATTATATGGGTATGATAGTTGTACATCTTCTACTAGATCAAGTTAAATATAGCTATCCTTTTCTAGATGTAATGTGAAATTGTATCTGATAGTATTTTTCATTCTTAGGTAGATCTTGATTACACTGCCTGGTTTTGTGGATTGCACGAGATGGTTGACACAATGATCTGAAGTTCAAACTGCCATTTTCTACTGTCTGCTGCAAGATCTTGGCTGGAATGTAAAAGGAATGTCCAAAATATTTAAATGACAAACAGGATGGGAACTGATAATGAGGAATGTATGTCCAGTTTTTTTTGGTTTTTTTTTTAAATACAGATATGAAAGATGACATTACCCTAACTTAGAGTCATAGGAGTTTCATTAATTTATTTACTCAGATGCTGAAACAGACATCTGGCATATTCCTATAATCAGTATCATGGCCTTTGTATACAACAAAATTGATTGGAACTCCTAGACTAGAAATATAATTCAAGATTTAAATAAGGCACTGGTCATAGTTTTAGAAAGTGTGGCTAGCATTCTGGTAAGATATTTTATTAATAATTAGAAATTAAATTAAATTTTATTTAATGATATTAAATTTCTTTTTTAAGAATTATGGTCCATTTTTTCCCCATTTGTGTACAAAGAAGGAAGACAGAGAGATGGAAAGACATCAAAGAATGGGCAGGTCTGCCAAGAAATGGTTTATCCAGGGCTAAGTACAGAGAGGAATATAGAAGGGCTGTTGACAGATCTTGTGTGGTGCCCCCATGGTTCAACAGACTAATTGATTGGTAATGGTAAGAATTTAATGTATTTTTAAAAAAAAATTGTGTTAATTACATTAAGGGACTTAATCAGTCTTTTTTTATTTCCAGAAAATAATACCAGGGTTATGCTCCTTTGACCATTGAGTTCCAGGATGAAGAATGAAAGACAGAGAGCAATGTGAAGACATGAAAGAATGGGCAGGTCTGCCATGAAATGGTTTATCCAGGGCTAAGTACAGAGAGGAATATAGAAGGGCTGTTGACAGATCTTGTGTGGTGCCCCCATGGTTCAACAGACTGATTGATAGGTAATGGTAAGAATTTAATGTATTTTGTAAAAAAAATGGTGTTAATTACATTAAGGGACTTTATCACTCTTTTTTTAATTTTTACATTCATTTAATGTAATTATTTTATACAGTAATATATGATTTTTATCTTGGTAAATCATTTAAATATATATCCTGCTAATCAAACCAAAGAATCTTCTCAATACTTATTTAAAAATTTTAATTTTGTCTACATGTAACAAATGTTTAACGAAAAGAAATGTACACTGTCCAGCATTGATTATTTAAAACTGGGATTCATTCCTTCCTTGTCAAACAAGCCGTTGCCTAAGTGACTTTTTTAAAATAATGATACGAAACCAATTGCTAGAGGATCATCTGAGACAATGTCACCCTAACAAAATAGATAAAGATTTAAAAATTTTCTAGCACTCAAAGATAAAGTTAAGAATAGACCCACACAATCTCACTTCA
>NC_074711.1:0-77500 GCF_947242115.1 Biomphalaria glabrata | reverse complement strand
TGCCCCCATGGTTCAACAGACTGATTGATAGGTAATGGTAAGAATTTAATGTATTTTGTAAAAAAAATGTTGTTAATTACATTAAGGAACTTTATCACTCTTTTTTTAATTTTTACATTCATTTAATGTAATTATTTTATACAGTAATATATGATTTTTATCTTGGTAAATCATATAAATATATATCCTGCTAATCAAACCAAAGAATCTTATCAATACTTATTTAAAAATTTTAATTTTGTCTACATGTAACAAATGTTTAACGAAAAGAAATGTACACTGTCCAGCATTGATTATTTAAAACTGGGATTCATTCCTTCCTTGTCAAACAAGCCGTTGCCTAAGTGACTTTTTTAAAATAATGATACGAAACCAATTGCTAGAGGATCATCTGAGACAATGTCACCCTAACAAAATAGATAAAGATTTAAAAATTTTCTAGCACTCAAAGATAAAGTTAAGAATAGACCCACACAATCTCACTTCAACATCATATATATATAGAGAGAAGATGTTGGTTTGTGAGCATCTTACAATATCTCTTTACTTATAGCAAAATATGGAAACATAGGTAAAACATTGATTTTACCAGCCGTTGTAGTTGTGAAAACTGTTTTACACACACCTACATCTGATATTATTAAAAGAATTTCTTTAAACAAAAATACAGTTCAAGGGCACATTGGTGGCATGAGTTATCAAATTAAAAGCTTCTTATGTGATTCTTTGCAAAGGAAATATATACAGTTTGGGATCAGTTTGGAACTAGTGGCGTCACAGGCTCTGATGGGGTGTAGCGCTGTGTGCTGTAAACTGCCTAGGGGTTGCCAGCTTCTTATTTTTCCTCAGGGTTGACCCACGACAGCTTTCCCATGTTTGGGAATAGTTGCAAGGCAGCAGATTTTTAAATTCAGTTTTCCTTCTGCTATGTGGCTAATGAGCTCTTCCTGCTTGAAGCCTACTGGCTAAGGCGCCAGTTACTCGCCTTCATCCCTTCCCCTTTAGTGAAAACAGTTCGGCGGACACGTGAAAGATACACGAGAAACTCTTTGCGAAAACTTTTACAATGATACTTAAAACAAATTAATTAATTAATATTTATTGTTTGAATGTCTTCTTTATAGAATGTATGAAACATGACATCCATAGGAACAGATGATAAGCCTGGGTAAAAAAACATTTCCAGTGTGTTTGATGATTCCAGCAATACATATTAAATTGGTTAAATTTGAATTTTATCAATAAAAATGAGTTATTATTTAATACTTTATATGTATTTTTAAATAGCATTTTACTCTTCAACTCACTAAAATTAGAAATTAGTTTTCAAATAAATTGCAAAAAAAAAAAAGCAATATAAGTTAAGCAGGGGGTCTACCAAAAAGCAGAAAACATGGCAAGGGTTCTACGAAACAAAAAAGTTTGGGAACCACTGGTCTACAGTGAAGTCAGTCCCGCGATAGTGAATTCTCAAAAAAAAAAAAAAAAAAAAATTCAAAACAAAATTTATTTTAAAAAAATTTAAAAAAAAAAAAAATTTATCTAAAAAAAAAAAAAAAAAAAAATTATCTAAAAAAAATTTAAAAAAAAAAAAAAAAAAAAAAATCAAAAAAAAAAAAAAAAATTTAATAAAAAAAAAAAATTAAAAAAAAAATAAAAAAAAAAAAAAATTTATAAAAAAAAAAAAAGAAAAAAAAAAAAAAAAAAGAAAAAAAAAAAATTATAAAAATTTTTTTATAAAAGTTTGGGAACCACTGGTCTACAGTGAAGTCAGTACCGGGAAAGTCAATTCTCGAAAAAAAAAAATAATAAAAAAAAAAAAAAAAAAATTATCTAAAAAAAATAAAAAAAAAAATAAAAACAAAAAATTAAAAAAAATTTATCTAAAAAAAAAAAAAAAAAAAAAAAAAATTAAAGTTAAGCAGGGGTTCTACCGAAAAGCAGAAAACATGGCAAGGGGTCTACGAGACAAAAAAGTTTGGGAACCACTGCTCTAGATCTACATATTTAATATTAGAATCATCATTAGAGTTTGTCTAGTAGAGTCTAGAAAAGAATGTATAGATTACTATAGTCCTAGTATTCTAGATTATTAGTCTTGATCTAACTAAAAATTTTCAATAAATATTCTGGATTTCTTCAGCTTGGTCCATGTCGATCCTATCGTCTTTGCCTTATGGTCTACCGTTCTTCTGTTTTCTTTGCTTTGAAATCTAGATTGACTAGATCTACACAATGTCAATATAATTTCTAGATCTATATATCTAAGACTAATTAGTATGGGCTTAATATTACTGTATTATTTAGTTTAACTACAATTTTTCAGGTCAGCAGCATTACAGTAAGCACTGGTACAGCGTACCGGCACTTTTTTCAATGCAGCGAAAAAGTTACTTTTGTATTTTAAAGTTTATTATTTATTTATTAGTTGTTAAAAGGCAATCCATCACTGAGCTCCGGCACCTATTTCTTTACAAAAAAGCACTGATTACCTGTATATTCTTTAACAATAACGGTTTACTATTCTCAGGAATTAGTCATTCAAAAGACGGTGAGGAAAAGAATGGTCGACAAACCTTGTGTGGTGCCTTAATAGTCCATCAGACTAAGGGATAGATAAAGGTGAATTTAATTTATATCTTGATCTATATAAGTTGATTTACTGGACTAAAAATCTAGATATTGGTAAAACTTTGCTATTCTATTCTAAATCTAGTGTGACATTCCATATTTTTTATTCTGATTTTAGATAGATCTTGATTAGATCTAGATCCCATATGTATAGGACTTAGCACTAGATCTCTAGAAATTATTGTATATGATGCTAGATCTAGAAAATCTAGACTTGATCATAGAAATCTTCAAGAAAAATAATGTGCTAACCTAGACAGATCTCTTGAATTACATTGTAAATTATCTTGTTGAATTATCTCCACCACCTTCAGTCAATAGACAACTATGGCTCATACGAGAACAAGAGCCTCTGCGTTGGCATCGACTATTTTCCAATCCTTTCTGTTCAGCTTCATCCATATTAAAATACATTTTAAAGGTTTTTATTACTTAATAGAAAAGATCTAGAATTTTAATAAGCATCTAGTCTATCTAGATCTAAAATTCTAGATCCACCCAATTTTATGTATACAAGTAGTATGGGTGTAGGATTGGCTTAATAGTATTTATCTTGAATTAGTTTGTAAATCTACATTATATGGGTATGATAGTTTTACATCTTCTACTAGATCAAGTTAAATATAGCTATCCTTTTTAGATGTAATGTGAAAGTGTATCTTATAGTATTTTTCATTCTTAGGTGGATCTTGATAAAATTGCCTGGTTTTGTGGTTAGCACGAGACGGTTGACACAATGATCTGAAGTTCAAACTGCCATTTTTACTGTCCGCTGCGAGATCTTGGCTGGAATGTAAAAGGAATGTCCAAAATATTAAAATGACAAACAGGATGGGAACTGATAATGAGGAATGTATGTCCAGTTTTTTTTTTTTTTTTTTTTAATACAGATATAAAAGATGACATTACCCTAACTTAGAGTCATAGGAGTTTCATTAATTTATTTACTCAGATGCTGAAACAGACATCTGGCATATTCCTATAATCAGTATCATGGCCTTTGTATACAACAAAATTGATTGGAACTCCTAGACTAGAAATATAATTCAAGATTTAAATAAGGCACTGGTCATAGTTTTAGAAAGAGTTGCTAGCATTCTGGTAAGATATTTTATTAATAATTAGAAATTAAATTAAATTTTATTTAATGATTTTAAATTTCTTTTTTAAAAATTATTGTCCATTTTATATAGACTAGATTGTCACTAGATCTTGTTAGTCATCTAGACAATCTCATCTTATTTCTAAGTTTACTCAAGACTATGGTCTCTAGCAAAGATTAGAATTTTTTTTAAATTCAGGAATTAAAAGGGCGCCTCGGAGTAACCCACCCAACTTGATTGGGTACCGGACATTAGTTGGGGAAATGTATTTGCATATGGCCATTGTGCTGGCAGTGCTGGCCTTTGGTGATTGGATGCCATAGGCAAGGTGAATTTGGTGGCCCTTAATAAAAAAGAAATTTTGAAAAGTTAAAAATAAGGCTATTTTAATTGTTTGGTTGAAATAATCAATGCTGGCGAGTAACAAAATATTATAATGTCATTTAATTAAGCCCTTAGTTTTCAAATTTTTTTTTTGTAGATCTTGATATATGTATTACATACATTTTAATTTATATATGTTATGGATTTAGTTTATTTATAAAGCAGTTTAATAAATATTCTTTTCTATTTTTTTTCAGCATACTAGCCAAGATTGATACCTCTCCACAAATTAACAAAGACATCAATGAAGCTTTGCTAAAGCTAGTGACAATTTACATGTTTTCTTATGTGGCTTAATTATAATAATGTCAAGAAAGCTAATAAAATAAGAACTATACATTTTATTGTCAGGCTTATGTTAGTCTTAACTACTTCTGTAATTTCTTATTCTTCATTATTGGGGGCATTATGGATTTTAGATAGTTTTCAATGGACCTTATTCACCAATTGTAAACAAACAACATTTAGCCACGTGGTGCTATATCTCTTCTATATAATTTACGATCTCATGTGTAATTCATGATGGTTGTCACGAGACAGTTTTTTTCATTGTTTTACCAATAAGATCACGTTACTAAATGTTGGTGAATGAGGTCCATTCTAAGATAAATTAATTTTTATTGATCCAATCAAAGGGATATTCAGTTTGACTACAATTTTGCTTATAAAAAGCTCAATCGTAATGTTTTGTATTAAATAATAGTTTAATTGCGTTTTAAGTACTGATAGATAGTATGCTATGTAATATTTAAATGCAGTTTTTTATTATTAAAAATCATTGTTATGTAAATAATATAAGCTAAGCAGGGGGTCTACCGAAAAGCAGAAAACATGGCATAGGGTCTACAAGACAAAAAAGTTTGGGAACTACTGGTCTACAGTGAAATCAGTCCCGGGATAGTTAATTCTTGAAAAAATAAACTTTAAAAAAACTTTTTCTAAAAAAAAATAAAAAAAATTAAAAATGAGAAAATAAAAAATTTAAATAAAATTAAAAATTAAAAAATAATAATAATAAAAAAATTATTAAAAAAAATTATAAAAAAAAATTTCAAAAATTTCAAAAAAAATATTTGAATATACACATGTCTGATTCCAAACAGCAATCTCCAAAGAAGAAAATGTCAATTTCATTCAGCTACTAAAAAAAAGCACATGATTCTTTAAAAAAAAATATAAAAAAAATCCGATACTAAACAATGATCACAAAAAACACACAAGTCTAATTTCAATTAGAGCTCATAAAAAGCCATCACAAAAAAAAAGCCCACAAGTCTAATGCAGAACATTGATCACAAAAACGCACAAGTCCAATTTAAAACATTGATAAAAGAAAAAAAAACAAATCTGATAAAGAACATCAATTAAAAAAACACATGTCCAAACTGCCATCAATAAAGACCCAAATGTCAATTCAATCAGCCACTACTAAAAAAAGCAGTTGATTAAAAAAAAAAACAAGTCTTATGCCGAACATTGATCACAAAAAAAACCCCACCAAGTCCAGTTTCGAACTCCACACCGATCATAAAAAGGAGGCACAAGTCAGACTTCTAACAGCCATCACATAAAATAAACAAATAAAAATGCCATTCTAAAAAAACACAAAGTAAATGCACAACTCGGAATGTGAATATCCATCACAGAAAAACACAAGTCTTTTTCAAACAGCCCACACAAAAAAGCAGAAGTATGATTAAAAACACCCATCACAAAAATTTTAATAACCACCAAAAAAAAATGCGCAAGTCGGATTTCTATTACTGATCAAAAAAAGGCACAAGTCCAATTCTGAAAATCGAAAACATAATCACACAAGTCCGATTCCAGTCAGCCATTACAAAAAAGCACAATTTCATTCCAAACAGCCATCACGAAAAAAGCAAATTTCTATTCAAACAGCCACTATACAAAACACGTTGATTCTAAAAAAAAACAAAAAACAACAAAAGTCCGATGTCGAACATCAGTTACAAAAAAAAAAAATTAAAAAATGTCCATTCTAAATAATTATAAAATGAATGCACAAGTTTGATTCCAAACAGCAATCAACAAAAGCATATGTCGATTCAAACAGCCACTACGAAAAACTTGAATGCAAAGTCTAAATAACCACATAAAAAAAAATTAAAATGTACAAATTCTATTCCGAGCATTAATCACAAAAATGACAAGTAAGAATCAAAATACATTAAAATCTTACCATTACCTATCAATCAGTCTGTTGAACCATGGGGGCACCACACAAGATCTGTCAACAGCCCTTCTATATTCCTCTCTGTACTTAGTCCTGGATAAATCATTTCATGGCAGACCTGCACATTCTTTGATGTCTTCACATTGCTCTCTGTCTTTCATTCTAAATCCTGGAACTCAACAGTGAAAGGACCATAACTCTGGTATTATTTTCTGGAAATAAAAAAAGTGATTAAGTCTCTTAATATAATTAAAACCAATTTTTATAATTTTTTTACAAAATACATTAAATTCTTACCATTACCTATCAATTAGTCTGTTGAACCATGGGGGCACCACACAAGATCTGTCAACAGCCCTTCTATATTCCTCTCTGTACTTAGCCCTAGATAAACCATTTTTAATGGCAGACCTGCCCATTCTTTGATGTCTTCACATTGCTCTCTATCTTTCATTCTTAATCCTGGAACTCAATGGTGAAAGGACCATAACCCTGGTATTATTTTCTGGAAATAAAAAAAGACTGATTAAGTCCCTTAATGTATTTAACACCAATTTGTTACAAAATACATTAAATTCTTACCATTACCTATCAATCAGTCTGTTGAACCATGGGGGCACCACATAAGATCTGTCAACAGCCCTTCTATATATATAGATATCTTGATTTTCGAAGACAAGCCTTATAATTTTTTTATTAAGTTGATTTGGGAAATACCAATAAGAAAATACAAAGCTTTGATAGCAAGCCTGTGGTTTTTCACATATTGTGGTCCAAACGTTTTGATTCTGACGAAAACCGTTCTTAGTAAGCATCTAGGATGTAAAACTTAACTTATGTACTAAATTTCACTTGAATAGAAGCGACAGTTTAAAAGATATCGTGATTTTCGAAAACAAGCTTTATATATTCCTTATTAAGTTGATTTGGGAAATACCAAAAATAAAATACAAAGCTTTGATAGCAAGCCTGTGGTTTTTCGCAAATTATGGTCCTAACGTTTTGATTCTGACGAAATCCATTTTTTGTAAGCATGTGGGAGGTAAAACTTAACTTATGTACTAAATTTCACTTGAATAGAAGCGACAGTTTAAGAGATATCGTGATTTTCGAAAACAAGCTTTATATATTCCTTATTAAGTTGATTTGGGAAATACCAATAATAAAATACAAAGCTTTGATAGCAAGCCTGTGGTTTTTCGCAAATTGTGGTCTTAACGTTTTGATTCTGACGAAATTCATTCTTAGTTAGCATCTAGGAGGTAAAAGGAACATGTGTACTAAATTTCATTTGAATAGAAGCGATAGTTTAAGAGATATCTTGATTTTCGTAGACAAGTCTTATAATTTCTTTATTAAGTTGATTTGGGAAATACCAAAAATAAAATACAAAGCTTTGATAGCAAGCCTATGGTTTTTCGCAAAATGTGGACCCAACGTTTTGATTCTCTCGAAGCCCGTTCTTATTAAGCATCTAGGAGGTAAATAAAACCTGTGTACTATAAATAAAAAAGAATGATTAAGTCCCTTAATGTAATTAACACCAATTTTTTAAAAAATACATTAAATTCTTACCATTACCTAATGATCAATCTTTTGAACCATGGGGGCACATCACAAGATCTGTCAACAGCCCTTCTATATTCATCTCTGTACTTAGCCCTGGATAAACCATTTTTAATGGCAGACCTGCCCATTCTTTGATGTCTTTACATTGCTCTCTATCTTTCATTCTTAATCCTGGAACTCAATGGTGAAAGGACCATAACCCTGGTATTATTTTCTGGAAATAAAAAAAGACTGATTAAGTCCTTTAATGTAATTAACACCAATTTTTTACAAAATACATTAAATTCTTACCATTACCTATCAATCAGTCTGTTGAACAATGGGGGCACCACAAAAGATCTGTCAACAGCCCTTCTATATATATAGATATCTTGATTTTCGAAGACAAGCCTTATAATTTTTTTATTAAGTTGATTTGGGAAATACCAATAAGAAAATACAAAGCTTTGATAGCAAGCCTGTGGTTTTTCACATATTGTGGTCCAAACGTTTTGATTCTAACGAAAACCGTTCTTAGTAAGCATCTAGGAGGTAAAACTTAACTTGTGTACTAAATTTCACTTGAATAGAAGCGACAGTTTAAGAGATATCTTGATTTTCGAAAACAAGCCTTATAATTTCCTTATTAAGTTGATTTGGGAAATACCAAAAATAAAATACAAGCTTTGATAGCAAGCCTTTGGTTTTACACAAATTGTGGTCCTAACGTTTTGATTCTATCGAAACCCGTTCTTAGTAAGCATCTAGGATGTAAAAGGAACCTTCGTACTAAATTTTACTTGAATAGAAGCGACAATTTAAGAGATATCGTGATTTTCGAAAACAAGCTTTATATATTCCTTATTAAGTTGATTTGGGAAATACCAAAAATAAAATACAAAGCTTTGATAGCAAGCCTGTGGTTTTTCGCAAATTATGGTCCTAACGTTTTGATTCTGACGAAATCCATTCTTTGTTAGCATCTAGGAGGTAAAAGAAACATGTGTACTAAATTTCATTTGAAAAGAAGCGATAGTTTAAGAGATATCTTGATTTTCGTAGACAAGTCTTATAATTTCTTTATTAAGTTGATTTGGGAAACACCAAAAAAAAAATACAATGCTTTGATAGCTATCCTGTGGTTTTTTTGCAAATTGTGGTCCCAACATTTTGATTCTGACGAAATCCATTCTTTGTAAGCATGTAGAAGGTAATAGGAAACTGTTTACTAAATTTCACTTGAATAGAATCAACAGTTTAAGAGATATCCTGATTTTCGAAAACAAGTCTTATAATTTCCTTATTAAGTTGATTTGGGAAATACCAAAAATAAAATACAAAGCTTTGATAGCAAGCCTGTGGTTTTACACAAATTGTGGTCCCAACGTTTTGATTCTATCGAAACCCGTTCTTAGTAAGCATCTAGGATGTAAAATTAACCTTCGTACTAAATTTTACTTGAATAGAAGCGACAGTTTAAGAGATATCGTGATTTTCGAAAACAAGCTTTATATATTCCTTATTAAGTTGATTTGGGAAATACCAAAAATAAAATACAAAGCTTTGATAGCAAGCCTGTGGTTTTTCGCAAATTATGGTCCTAACGTTTTGATTCTGACGAAATCCATTTTTTGTAAGCATGTGGGAGGTAAAAGGAACCTGTGTACTAAATTTCACTTGAATAGAAGCGACAGATTAAGAGATATCCTGATTTTCAAAACAAGCCTTATAATTTCCTTATTAAGTTGATTTGGGAAATACCAAAAATAAAATACAAAGTTTGATAGCAAGCCTGTGGCTTTTCGCAAATTGTGGTCCTATCGTTTTGATTCTGACGAAATCCATTCTTTGTAAGCATGTAGGAGGTAAAAGGAACCTGTGAACTAAATTTCACTTGAATAAAAGCGACAGTTTAAGAGCTATCCTGATTTTCAAAGACAAGCCTTTTAATTTCTTACTAAGTTGATTTGGGAAATACCAAAAATAAAATACAAAGCTTTGATAGTAAGCCTGTGGTTTTTCGCAAATTGTGGTCCTAACGTTTTGATTCTGACAAAACCCGTTCTTAGTAAGCATCTAGGAGGTAAAAGGAACCTGTGTACAAAATTTCGCTTGAATAGAATTGACAGTTTAAGAGATATCTTGATTTTCGAAGACAAGCCTTAAAATTTCCTTCTTAAGTTGATTTGGGAAATACCAAAAATAAAATACAAAGCTTTGATAGCAAGCCTTTGGTTTTACACAAATTGTGGTCCCAACGTTTTGATTCTATCGTAACCCGTTCTTAGTAAGCATCTAGGATGTAAAAGGAACCTTCGTACTAAATTTCACTTGAATAGAAGCGACAGTTTAAGAGATATCGTGATTTTCAAAAACAAGCTTTATATATTCCTTATTAAGTTGATTTGGGAAATACCAATAATAAAATACAAAGCTTTGATAGCAAGCCTGTGGTTTTTCGCAAATTGTGGTCCTAACGTTTTGATTCTGACGAAATTCATTCTTAGTTAGCATCTAGGAGGTAAAAGGAACATGTGTACTAAATTTCATTTGAATAGAAGCGATAGTTTAAGAGATATCTTGATTTTCGTAGACAAGTCTTATAATTTCTTTATTAAGTTGATTTGGGAAATACCAAAAATAAAATACAAAGCTTTGATAGCAAGCCTATGGTTTTTCGCAAAATGTGGACCCAACGTTTTGATTCTCTCGAAGCCCGTTCTTATTAAGCATCTAGGAGGTAAATAAAACCTGTGTACTATAAATAAAAAAGAATGATTAAGTCCCTTAATGTAATTAACACCAATTTTTTAAAAAATACATTAAATTCTTACCATTACCTAATGATCAATCTTTTGAACCATGGGGGCACATCACAAGATCTGTCAACAGCCCTTCTATATTCCTCTCTGTACTTAGCCCTGGATAAACCATTTTTAATGGCAGACCTGCCCATTCTTTGATGTCTTTACATTGCTCTCTATCTTTCATTCTTAATCCTGGAACTCAATGGTGAAAGGACCATAACCCTGGTATTATTTTCTGGAAATAAAAAAAGACTGATTAAGTCCTTTAATGTAATTAACACCAATTTTTTACAAAATACATTAAATTCTTACCATTACCTATCAATCAGTCTGTTGAACCATGGGGGCACCACAAAAGATCTGTCAACAGCCCTTCTATATATATAGATATCTTGATTTTCGAAGACAAGCCTTATAATTTTTTTATTAAGTTGATTTGGGAAATACCAATAAGAAAA
This sequence comes from Biomphalaria glabrata, assembly GCF_947242115.1. Classification (NCBI taxonomy): domain Eukaryota; kingdom Metazoa; phylum Mollusca; class Gastropoda; family Planorbidae; genus Biomphalaria; species Biomphalaria glabrata. The sequence continues at coordinate 66,372 of NC_074711.1, read as the reverse complement.
TACAAAGCTTTGATAGCAAGCCTGTGGTTTTTCACATATTGTGGTCCAAACGTTTTGATTCTGACGAAAACCGTTCTTAGTAAGCATCTAGGAGGTAAAACTTAACTTGTGTACTAAATTTCACTTGAATAGAAGCGACAGTTTAAGAGATATCTTGATTTTCGAAAACAAGCCTTATAATTTCCTTATTAAGTTGATTTGGGAAATACCAAAAATAAAATACAAAGCTTTGATAGCAAGCCTTTGGTTTTACACAAATTGTGGTCCTAACGTTTTGATTCTATCGAAACCCGTTCTTAGTAAGCATCTAGGATGTAAAAGGAACCTTCGTACTAAATTTTACTTGAATAGAAGCGACAATTTAAGAGATATCGTGATTTTCGAAAACAAGCTTTATATATTCCTTATTAAGTTGATTTGGGAAATACCAAAAATAAAATACAAAGCTTTGATAGCAAGCCTGTGGTTTTTCGCAAATTATGGTCCTAACGTTTTGATTCTGACGAAATCCATTCTTTGTTAGCATCTAGGAGGTAAAAGAAACATGTGTACTAAATTTCATTTGAAAAGAAGCGATAGTTTAAGAGATATCTTGATTTTCGTAGACAAGTCTTATAATTTCTTTATTAAGTTGATTTGGGAAACACCAAAAAAAAATACAATGCTTTGATAGCTAGCCTGTGGTTTTTTTGCAAATTGTGGTCCCAACATTTTGATTCTGACGAAATCCATTCTTTGTAAGCATGTAGAAGGTAATAGGAAACTGTTTACTAAATTTCACTTGAATAGAATCAACAGTTTAAGAGATATCCTGATTTTCGAAAACAAGTCTTATAATTTCCTTATTAAGTTGATTTGGGAAATACCAAAAATAAAATACAAAGCTTTGATAGCAAGCCTGTGGTTTTACACAAATTGTGGTCCCAACGTTTTGATTCTATCGAAACCCGTTCTTAGTAAGCATCTAGGATGTAAAATTAACCTTCGTACTAAATTTTACTTGAATAGAAGCGACAGTTTAAGAGATATCGTGATTTTCGAAAACAAGCTTTATATATTCCTTATTAAGTTGATTTGGGAAATACCAATAATAAAATACAAAGCTTTGATAGCAAGCCTGTGGTTTTTCGCAAATTATGGTCCTAACGTTTTGATTCTGACGAAATCCATTTTTTGTAAGCATGTGGGAGGTAAAAGGAACCTGTGTACTAAATTTCACTTGAATAGAAGCGACAGTTTAAGAGATATCCTGATTTTCAAAACAAGTTATAATTTCCTTATTAAGTTGATTTGGGAAATACCAAAAATAAAATACAAAGTTTAATAGCAAGCCTGTGGCTTTTCGCAAATTGTGGTCCTATCGTTTTGATTCTGACGAAATCCATTCTTTGTAAGCATGTAGGAGGTAAAAGGAACCTGTGAACTAAATTTCACTTGAATAAAAGCGACAGTTTAAGAGCTATCCTGATTTTCAAAGACAAGCCTTTTAATTTCTTACTAAGTTGATTTGGGAAATACCAAAAATAAAATACAAAGCTTTGATAGTAAGCCTGTGGTTTTTCGCAAATTGTGGTCCTAACGTTTTGATTCTGACAAAACCCGTTCTTAGTAAGCATCTAGGAGGTAAAAGGAACCTGTGTACTAAATTTCGCTTGAATAGAATCGACAGTTTAAGAGATATCTTGATTTTCAAAGACAAGCCTTAAAATTTCCTTCTTAAGTTGATTTGGGAAATACCAAAAATAAAATACAAAGCTTTGATAGCAAGCCTGTGGTTTTACACAAATTGTGGTCCCAACGTTTTGATTCTATCGTAACCCGTTCTTAGTAAGCATCTAGGATGTAAAAGGAACCTTCGTACTAAATTTCACTTGAATAGAAGCGACAGTTTAAGAGATATCGTGATTTTCAAAAACAAGCTTTATATATTCCTTATTAAGTTGATTTGGGAAATACCAATAATAAAATACAAAGCTTTGATAGCAAGCCTGTGGTTTTTCGCAAATTGTGGTCCTAACGTTTTGATTCTGACGAAATTCATTCTTAGTTAGCATCTAGGAGGTAAAAGGAACATGTGTACTAAATTTCATTTGAATAGAAGCGATAGTTTAAGAGATATCTTGATTTTCGTAGACAAGTCTTATAATTTCTTTATTAAGTTGATTTGGGAAATACCAAAAATAAAATACAAAGCTTTGATAGCAAGCCTATGGTTTTTCGCAAAATGTGGACCCAACGTTTTGATTCTCTCGAAGCCCGTTCTTATTAAGCATCTAGGAGGTAAATAAAACCTGTGTACTATAAATAAAAAAGAATGATTAAGTCCCTTAATGTAATTAACACCAATTTTTTAAAAAATACATTAAATTCTTACCATTACCTAATGATCAATCTTTTGAACCATGGGGGCACATCACAAGATCTGTCAACAGCCCTTCTATATTCCTCTCTGTACTTAGCCCTGGATAAACCATTTTTAATGGCAGACCTGCCCATTCTTTGATGTCTTTACATTGCTCTCTATCTTTCATTCTTAATCCTGGAACTCAATGGTGAAAGGACCATAACCCTGGTATTATTTTCTGGAAATAAAAAAAGACTGATTAAGTCCTTTAATGTAATTAACACCAATTTTTTACAAAATACATTAAATTCTTACCATTACCTATCAATCAGTCTGTTGAACCATGGGGGCACCACAAAAGATCTGTCAACAGCCCTTCTATATATATAGATATCTTGATTTTCGAAGACAAGCCTTATAATTTTTTTATTAAGTTGATTTGGGAAATACCAATAAGAAAATACAAAGCTTTGATAGCAAGCCTGTGGTTTTTCACATATTGTGGTCCAAACGTTTTGATTCTGACGAAAACCGTTCTTAGTAAGCATCTAGGAGGTAAAACTTAACTTGTGTACTAAATTTCACTTGAATAGAAGCGACAGTTTAAGAGATATCTTGATTTTCGAAAACAAGCCTTATAATTTCCTTATTAAGTTGATTTGGGAAATACCAAAAATAAAATACAAAGCTTTGATAGCAAGCCTTTGGTTTTACACAAATTGTGGTCCTAACGTTTTGATTCTATCGAAACCCGTTCTTAGTAAGCATCTAGGATGTAAAAGGAACCTTCGTACTAAATTTTACTTGAATAGAAGCGACAATTTAAGAGATATCGTGATTTTCGAAAACAAGCTTTATATATTCCTTATTAAGTTGATTTGGGAAATACCAAAAATAAAATACAAAGCTTTGATAGCAAGCCTGTGGTTTTTCGCAAATTATGGTCCTAACGTTTTGATTCTGACGAAATCCATTCTTTGTTAGCATCTAGGAGGTAAAAGAAACATGTGTACTAAATTTCATTTGAAAAGAAGCGATAGTTTAAGAGATATCTTGATTTTCGTAGACAAGTCTTATAATTTCTTTATTAAGTTGATTTGGGAAACACCAAAAAAAAATACAATGCTTTGATAGCTAGCCTGTGGTTTTTTTGCAAATTGTGGTCCCAACATTTTGATTCTGACGAAATCCATTCTTTGTAAGCATGTAGAAGGTAATAGGAAACTGTTTACTAAATTTCACTTGAATAGAATCAACAGTTTAAGAGATATCCTGATTTTCGAAAACAAGTCTTATAATTTCCTTATTAAGTTGATTTGGGAAATACCAAAAATAAAATACAAAGCTTTGATAGCAAGCCTGTGGTTTTACACAAATTGTGGTCCCAACGTTTTGATTCTATCGAAACCCGTTCTTAGTAAGCATCTAGGATGTAAAATTAACCTTCGTACTAAATTTTACTTGAATAGAAGCGACAGTTTAAGAGATATCGTGATTTTCGAAAACAAGCTTTATATATTCCTTATTAAGTTGATTTGGGAAATACCAAAAATAAAATACAAAGTTTAATAGCAAGCCTGTGGCTTTTCGCAAATTGTGGTCCTATCGTTTTGATTCTGACGAAATCCATTCTTTGTAAGCATGTAGGAGGTAAAAGGAACCTGTGAACTAAATTTCACTTGAATAAAAGCGACAGTTTAAGAGCTATCCTGATTTTCAAAGACAAGCCTTTTAATTTCTTACTAAGTTGATTTGGGAAATACCAAAAATAAAATACAAAGCTTTGATAGTAAGCCTGTGGTTTTTCGCAAATTGTGGTCCTAACGTTTTGATTCTGACAAAACCCGTTCTTAGTAAGCATCTAGGAGGTAAAAGGAACCTGTGTACTAAATTTCGCTTGAATAGAATCGACAGTTTAAGAGATATCTTGATTTTCAAAGACAAGCCTTAAAATTTCCTTCTTAAGTTGATTTGGGAAATACCAAAAATAAAATACAAAGCTTTGATAGCAAGCCTGTGGTTTTACACAAATTGTGGTCCCAACGTTTTGATTCTATCGTAACCCGTTCTTAGTAAGCATCTAGGATGTAAAAGGAACCTTCGTACTAAATTTCACTTGAATAGAAGCGACAGTTTAAGAGATATCGTGATTTTCAAAAACAAGCTTTATATATTTCTTATTAAGTTGATTTGGGAAATACCAATAATAAAATACAAAGCTTTGATAGCAAGCCTGTGGTTTTTCGCAAATTGTGGTCCTAACGTTTTGATTCTGACGAAATTCATTCTTAGTTAGCATCTAGGAGGTAAAAGGAACATGTGTACTAAATTTCATTTGAATAGAAGCGATAGTTTAAGAGATATCTTGATTTTCGTAGACAAGTCTTATAATTTCTTTATTAAGTTGATTTGGGAAATACCAAAAATAAAATACAAAGCTTTGATAGCAAGCCTATGGTTTTTCGCAAAATGTGGACCCAATGTTTTGATTCTCTCGAAGCCCGTTCTTAGTAAGAATCTAGGAGGTAAATAAAACCTGTGTACTATAAATAAAAAAGAATGATTAAGTCCCTTAATGTAATTAACACCAATTTTTTAAAAAATACATTAAATTCTTACCATTACCTAATGATCAATCTTTTGAACCATGGGGGCACATCACAAGATCTGTCAACAGCCCTTTTATATTCCTCTCTGTACTTAGCCCTGGATAAACCATTTTTAATGGCAGACCTGCCCATTCTTTGATGTCTTTACATTGCTCTCTATCTTTCATTCTTAATCCTGGAACTCAATGGTAAAAGGACCATAACCCTGGTATTATTTTCTGGAAATAAAAAAAGACTGATTAAGTCCTTTAATGTAATTAACACCAATTTTTTACAAAATACATTAAATTCTTACCATTACCTATCAATCAGTCTGTTGAACCATGGGGGCACCACAAAAGATCTGTCAACAGCCCTTCTATATATATAGATATCTTGATTTTCGAAGACAAGCCTTATAATTTTTTTATTAAGTTGATTTGGGAAATACCAATAAGAAAATACAAAGCTTTGATAGCAAGCCTGTGGTTTTTCACATATTGTGGTCCAAACGTTTTGATTCTGACGAAAACCGTTCTTAGTAAGCATCTAGGAGGTAAAACTTAACTTGTGTACTAAATTTCACTTGAATAGAAGCTACAGTTTAAGAGATATCTTGATTTTCGAAAACAAGCCTTATAATTTCCTTATTAAGTTGATTTGGGAAACACCAAAAAAAATACAAAGCTTTGATAGCTAGCCTGTGGTTTTTTGCAAATTGTGGTCCCAACGTTTTGATTCTGACGAAATCCATTCTTTGTAAGCATGTAGGAGGTAAAAGGAACCTGTGTACTAAATTTCACTTGAATAGAAGCGACAGTTTAAGAGATATCCTGATTTTCAAAGACAAGCCTTATAATTTCTTACTAAGTTGATTTGGGAAATACCAAAAATAAAATACATAGCTTTGATAGCAAGCCTGTGATTTTACACAAATTGTGATCCCTACGTTTTGATTCTATCGGAACCCGTTCTTAGTAAGCATCTAGGATGTAAAAGGAACCTTCGTACTAAATTTCACTTGAATAGAAGCGACAGTTTAAGAGATATCTTGATTTTCGAAAACAAGCCTTATAATTTCCTTATTAAGTTGATTTGGGAAACACCAAAAAAAAAAATACAAAGCTTTGATAGCTAGCCTGTGTTTTTTTTGCAAATTGTGGTCCCAACGTTTTGATTCTGACGAAATCCATTCTTTGTAAGCATGTAAAAGGTAATAGGAACCTGTGTACTAAATTTCACTTGAATAGAATCGACAGTTTAAGAGATATCCTGATTTTCGAAAACAAGCCTTATAATTTCCTTATTAAGTTGATTTGGGAAATACCAAAAATAAAATACAAAGCTTTGATAGCAAGCCTGTGGTTTTACACCAATTGTGATCCCTACGTTTTGATTCTATCGGAACCCGTTCTTAGTAAGCATCTAGGATGTAAAAGGAACCTTCGTACTAAATTTCACTTGAATAGAAGCGACAGTTTAAGAGATATCTTGATTTTCGAAAACAAGCCTTATAATTTCCTTATTAAGTTGATTTGGGAAACACCAAAAAAAAAATACAAAGCTTTGATAGCTAGCCTTTGGTTTTTTTGCAAATTGTGGTCCTAACGTTTTGATTCTGACGAAATCCATTCTTTGTAAGCATGTAGAAGGTAATAGGAACCTGTGTACTAAATTTCACTTGAATAGAATCAACAGTTTAAGAGATATCCTAATTTTCGAAAACAAGCCTTATAATTTCCTTATTAAGTTGATTTGGGAAATACCAAAAATAAAATACAAAGCTTTGATAGCAAGCCTGTGGTTTTACACAAATTGTGGTCCCAACGTTTTGATTCTATCGAAACCCGTTCTTAGTAAGCATCTAGGATGTAAAAGGAACATGTGTACTAAATTTCATTTGAATAGAAGCGATAGTTTAAGAGATATCTTGATTTTCGTAGACAAGTCTTATAATTTCTTTATTAAGTTGATTTGGGAAACACCAAAAAAAAAATACAAAGCTTTGATAGCTAGCCTGTGTTTTTTTTGCAAATTGTGGTCCCACCATTTTGATTCTGACGAAATCCATTCTTTGTAAGCATGTAGAAGGTAATAGGAAACTGTTTACTAAATTTCACTTGAATAGAATTGACAGTTTAAGAGATATCCTGATTTTCGAAAACAATCCTTATAATTTCCTTATTAAGTTGATTTGGGAAATACCAAAAATAAAATACAAAGCTTTGATAGCAAGCTTGTGGTTTTACACAAATTGTGGTTCCAAAGTTTTGATTCTATCGAAAGCCGTTCTAAGTAAGCATCTAGGATGTAAAAGGAACCTTCGTACTAAATTTTACTTGAATAGAAGCGACAGTTTAAGAGATATCGTGATTTTCGAAAACAAGCTTTATATATTCCTTATTAAGTTGATTTGGGAAATACCAAAAAAAAAATACAAAGCTTTGATAGCAAGCCTGTGGTATTTCGCAAATTATGGTCCTAACGTTTTGATTCTGACGAAATCCATTCTTTGTAAGCATGTAGGAGGTAAAAGGAACCTGTGTACTAAATTTCACTTGAATAGAAGGACAGTTTAAGAGATATCCTGATTTTCAAAACAAGCTTTATAATTTCCTTACTAAGTTGATTTGGGAAATACCAAAAAAAAAATACAAAGCTTTGATAGCTAGCCTGTGGTTTTACACAAATTGTGGTCCCAACGTTTTGATTCTATCGAAACCCGTTCTTAGTAAGCATCTAGGATGTAAAAGGAACCTTCGTACTAAATTTTACTTGAATAGAAGCGACAGTTTAAGAGATATCGTGATTTTCGAAAACAAGCTTTATATATTCCTTATTAAGTTTATTTGGGAAATACCAATAATAAAATACAAAGCTTTGATAGCAAGCCTGTGGTTTTTCGCAAATTGTGGTCCTAACGTTTTGATTCTGACGAAATTCATTCTTAGTTAGCATCTAGGAGGTAAGAAGAAAAATGTGTACTAAATTTCATTTGAATAGAAGCGATAGTTTAAGAGATATCTTGATTTTCGTAGACAAGTCTTATAATTTCTTTATTAAGTTGATTTGGGAAATACCAAAAATAAAATACAAAGCTTTGATAGCAAGCCTATGGTTTTTCGCAAATTGTGGTCCCAACGTTTTGATTCTATCGAAACCCGTTCTTAGTAAGTATCTAGGAGGTAAAAAAAACCTGTGTACTATAAATAAAAAAAGACTGATTAAGTCCCTTAATGTAATTAACACCAATTTTTTAAAAAATACATTAAATTCTTACCATTACTTAATGATCCATCTGTTTAACCATGGGGGCACATCACAAGATCTGTCAACAGCCCTTCTATATTCCTCTCTGTACTTAGCCCTGGATAAAACATTTTTAATGGCAGACCTGCACATTCTTTGATGTCTTTACATTGCTTTCTGTCTTTCATTCTTCATTCTGGAACCCAATGGTGAAAGGACCATAACCCTGGTATTATTTTCTGGAAATAAAAAAGACTGATTAAGTCCCTTAATGTAATTAACACCAATTTTTTACAAAATACATTAAATTCTTACCATTACCTATCAATCAGTCTGTTGAACCATGGGGGTACCACATAAGATCTGTCAACAGCCCTTCTATATATATAGATATCTTGATTTTCGAAGACAAGCCTTATAATTTTTTTATTAAGTTGATTTGGGAATTACCAATAAGAAAATACAAAGCTTTGATAGCAAGCCTGTGGTTTTTCTCAAATTGTGGTCCTAACGTTTTGATTCTGACGAAATCCATTCTTTGTAAGCATGTAGGAGGTAAAAGGAACCTGTGTACTAAATTTCACTTGAATAGAAGCGACAGTTTAAGAGATATCCTGATTTTCAAAGACAAGCCTTATAATTTCTTACTAAGTTGATTTGGGAAATACAAAAATAAAATACAAAGCTTTGATAGCAAGCCTGTGGTTTTACACAAATTGTGGTCCTAACGTTTTGATTCTATCGAAACCCGTTCTTAGTAAGCATCTAGGATGTAAAAGGAACCTTCGTACTAAATTTTACTTGAATAGAAGCGACAATTAAATAGATATCGTGATTTTCGAAAACAAGCTTTATATATTCCTTATTAAGTTGATTTGGGAAATACCAAAAATAAAATACAAAGCTTTGATAGCAAGCCTGTGGTTTTTCGCAAATTATGGTCCTAACGTTTTGATTCTGACGAAATCCATTCTTTGTAAGCATGTAGGAGGTAAAAGGAACTTGTGTACTATATTTGATTTGAATAGAATCAACAGTTTAAGAGATATTTTGATTTTCGAAGACAAGCCTTAAAATTTCCTTCTTATGTTGATTTTGGAAATTTTAAAAAATAAAATACAAAGCTTTGATAGCAAGCCTGTGGTTTTACACAAATTGTGGTCCCAACGTTTTGATTCTTTCGAAACCCGTTCTTAGTAAGCATCTAGGATGTAAAAGGAACCTTCGTACTAAATTTCACTTGAATAGAAGCGACAGTTTAAGAGATATCTTGATTTTCGAAAACAAGCCTTATAATTTCCTTATTAAGTTGATTTGGGAAACACCAAAAAAAAACAAAAAATAAAGCTTTGATAGATAGCATGTGGTTTTTTGATAATTGTGGTCCTAACGTTTTGATTCTGACGATATCCATTCTTTGTAAGCATGTAGGAGGTAAAAGGAACCTTCGTACTAAATTTCACTTGAATAGAAGCGACAGTTTAAAAGATATCCTAATTTTTGAAAACAAGCCTTATAATTGCCTTATTAAGTTGATTTGGAAAATACCAAAAATAAAATACAAAGCTTTGATAGCAAGCCTGTGGTTTTTCGAAAATTGTGGTCCTATCGTTTTGATTCTGACAAAATCCATTCTTTGTAAGCATGTAGGAGGTAAAAGGAACCCTTTGAACTAAATTTCACTTGAATAAAAGCGACAGTTTAAGAGATATCGTGATTTTCAAAGACAAGCCTTAAAATTTTCTTCTTAAGTTGATTTGGGAAATACCAAAAATAAAATACAAAGCTTTGATAGCAAGCCTGTGGTTTTACACAAATTGTGGTCCCAACGTTTTGATTCTATCGAAACCCGTTCTTAGTAAGCATCTAGGATGTAAAAGGAACCTTCGTACTAAATTTCACTTGAATAGAAGCGACAGTTTAAGAGATATCGTGCTTTTCGAGAACAAGCTTTATATATTCCTTACTAAGTTGATTTGGGAAATACCAATAATAAAATACAAAGCTTTGATAGCAAGCCTTTGGTTTTTCGCAAATTGTGGTCCGAACTTTTTGATTCTGACGAAATTCATTTTTAGTTACCATCTAGGAGGTAAAAGGAACATTTGTACTAAATTTCACTTGAATAGAAGCGATAGTTTAAGAGATATCTTGATTTTCGTAGACAAGTCTTATAATTTCTTTATTAAAATGATTTGGGAAATACCAAAAATAAAATACAAAGCTTTGATAGCAAGCCTATGTTTTTTTGCAAATTGTGGTCCCAACGTTTTAATTCTATCGAAACCCATTCTTAGTAAGCATCTAGAAGGTAAAAGAAACCTGTGTACTATAAATAAAAAAGACTGATTAAGTCCCTTAATGTAATTAACACCAATTTTTTACAAAATACATTACATTCTTACCATTACCTAATGATCAATCTCTTGAACCATGGGGGCACATCACAAGATCTGTCAACAGCCCTTCTATATTCCTCTCTGTACTTAGCCCTGGATAAACCATTTCATGGCAGACCTGCCCATTCTTTGATGTCTTCACATTGCTTTCTGTCTTTCATTCTTCATCCTGGAACTCAATGGTGAAAGGACAATAACCCTGATATTATTTTCTGGAAATAAAAAAAGACTGATTAAGTCCCTTAATGTAATTAACACCAATTTTTTACAAAATACATTAAATTCTTAACATTATCTAATGATCAATCTGTTGAACCATGGGGGCACCACACAAGATCTGTCATAAGTCCTTCTATATTCCTCTCTGTACTTAGCTCTTGATAAACCATTACATGGCAGACCTGCCCATACTTTGATGTCTTCACATTGCTCTGTCTTTCATTCTTCATCCTGGAACTCAATGGTGAAAGGACCATAACCCTAGTATTATTTTTTTATCTTTTTTTTTATTATTTTTTTTTTAATTTTTAATTTTTTTTTTTTTTTTTTTAATTTTAAAAAAAATTTTTTTATAATTTTTTACATTTTTTTTAATAATTTTTTTTATTATTATTTTTTTTTATTTTTTTATTTTTTTTTTTTTTTTTTTTTAATTTTTTTTTTTAATTTTTAATTTTTTTTTAGATAAATTTTTTTTTAAATTTCTTTTTTGAGAATTCACTATCCCGGGACTGATTTCACTGTAGACCAGTGGTTCCCAAACTTTTTTGTCTCATAGACCCCTTGACATGTTTTCTGCTTTTCGGTAGACCCACTGCTTAACTTATATTTTTTTTTAAATTTTTTAATATTTTTATTTTTTTCTTTTTTTTTTCTTTTTTTTTAATTTTTAATTTTTTTTTTTTTATAATTTTTTTTTTTTTTTTTTTTTTTTTTTTTTTAAATAATTTTTTTTAATTATTTATATATTTTTTTTTTTTTTTGAATTTTTAAAATTTGTTTAAAATTTTTTTATTATTTATTTTTTATTTTTTTGAATTTTTTAATATTTTTTTTAATTATTATTTGTATAATTTTTTTTTTAATTTAAATTTTTTTTTTTATTTTTTATTTAATTTTAAAAAATTTTTTTTTTCATTTTCAATTTTTTTTTTTTTTTTTTTAATTTTTTGTTTTTATTTTCTTTTTTTTATAATTTTTTTTTAATTTTTTATTTTTTTTTAGATAAATTTTTATTTTTTATTTTTTTTTTCGAGAATTCACTATCCCGGGACTGTTTTCACTGTAGACTCTAGAGTATTCTAGACCTAGATATACTTTTCTAGATCTCTTACATAGATCTAAATCTATATTGAAAATTCTAGATCTAGATCTATAATATGTCTACTTCGGGATTGTAGCATTCACCAACCTATGCTTAGATAAGTTAGATCTTGATTTTCTAAATCAAGTAGATCATACTCTTACTCTTACATATCTATCTTAATATCTAGAATCTAGACTTGTGACTCTTTCGGCTTCTGTTGCCAGAGTAATTTCCATGTTTAAACCAATTTTAATTTCTAGATCTACGAAGTTTACACGATTCTTTAAAAAAATTATTTGATTTAAGAAATTGTTGGATAAAATTAAACTTTAAAAAGAATTAAGCAAAGTTATAGATCTCTAGATTCTTATCTACGTAAGACTAATAAGTTCACTTCAGCTGTGAGCCTGTGTTAAAGCGTCCATTGACAATCAATCATATTAGAGAAAAAAATCACGCGAACCAATCGGATTATTCTTGTCTGTAAACAGAAGATATATATATATATATGTCTTAGCAGTTCTTTTTATAGTCAAGAAACGCATTTATATAGGAGGGAAGAAACTTCAAAACTTAAATCATTAATTTCAAAACATGGCGGGCTCCCTTTAACCATTGTGTATGAATATCAAGTAAAAACAATGAATCTTTTGGTCATCATTTTAAGCTCTTATATGACAAGGTGACCATTATTAAATGCATTTTTTACATAAAAAAATAATATTTTTCAATGTAATCATTAAGTAAAATGCGTGCAGCACGGGGCTTTAATGCATGAATGCTTACAAATAGTGGCGTCCCATACACGACAGCAGGATACTGGGGGATAATGTGCTGCTCCATGCAGCCAGTCTGCCAATGTGTGTGTGTGTATGTGTGTGACAGTGTGTGAGGGATATAAATAAGCGAGAAAAAAAAGGAAAGATTACTAAGATGCATCACTTTTTAATTGAAGATTGGGTGGTAGTGCAAAAAAAAATCCACCAATGCACCCACTCATCATTGACAGAAAAAAAAATCCAAATATTATCTATTAAAGGCATTAACTCCATATGACCATAATATATATAAAGGCTAAAAAAAAAGATCGATATCAATTTCCGCCTTATCTTAAAATATTACATGTTGACAGCATCATAAATCAAAATATAACTTCGCAGATATATTTACTAATTTTACTATACGACTAGATATAAGCCTAGATCTATTTTAATTCAATATTTATTTCAACTTTATCTTCATAATAATACATGTCAATAGCACCTTAAATTTTAATCAAATTATAACTTCACAGAACTATTTATGTCTCTAAGTAGACCTTGCTACCACTGGCCAGATTTTTTGCGTTGTCTAGGCGCTGGATCAAGACTAAACGTATTTTCCAAGGGGGGAATAACCTAGTTGATTTTTAATATCGCCAGCTGAAAACTGATATGGAAAAAAACAACAAAAAAAAAAACAGAAATAATAGATTTATATCGCTAGATTATAACTGATAGGAAGAGAATAAGAATAAAACATATAGAAATGCATTGATGCATTTTAAGGTAATAGTTTTTGTTACCTTTTTTCAATCTTATAAATTTTAATCAGCGTGTGCTAAGTCAGGTACAATGCACAGTTAGACACCTAAGTATTGTGCACCTTAATGTGGTTGTCATGGCCAGGGGTGTCAGTGGGGATAAGCTTCCATTGTATATAAAATACTCCTAAAGGCAAGCGTCTCAGATAGCCTCTGACAACCAAGTCCAGCACCTGGCCTTCTCGTGTGGCTTAAATACTAAGCCCGGCAAAACTGCTCTTACTAACAGGTGAAGGCGGATACTTGGCGCCACAAAACCGGGAGCTTCGGGTAGATAGAGCTCGTCAGCCTAGTTAGGCAATTCATCTAGGGGTACTGTGATTTCAAACCCACGCTGCATTGCGGTAACAACCTCAAGGAATAATCAGGAGTGAAGCCCCTTAGGCTTTGGGAGTATAAACCGTGAAATTTACTCCAGCAGCTTCTGCAACTGAGTTGGTGCCAAATGTAACTCGAAGCGTTCTTTTGGATCTCATCAGCAAGGTCGAGAGAGGGACCATGATGCATGAACAGAATAATACAATATTTTGGGTTATAGTGATTTTCAGAATTTTAAGTTTTATCTTAAAATTGATTTTTGCAAAAGATCAAGACAAATATTGTTATAGCTATAAGCAAGAGTAATACATCTTTTTAGAATATAATGTAAAAGCTCTTTTGTCATGCTACTGTACATATTTAAATATCATTCTCACATAGAAATTCTAAATGCATTTCTTTTTGGATAGTAAAAATTACTTTATTATGAAATAAGTACAGAATTATAAAGAGATTTATTTCAAAGCTCTTTATTATCATTGAATAAATTATATTATCTACTCGTAGGAATGAAAAAAAAGTGTGCAGTATAGTTGCTACACAGAAAGACCTACAATTATGTATAATATTACAGAATTACTTATTTACATAACAATAATTTTTAATAAAAAAAAACTGCATTTAAATATTACATAGCATACTAACTATCAGTACCTAAAACGCAATTAAACTATTATTTAATACAAAACTATACGATTGTGCTTTTTATAAGCAAAATTGTAGTCAAACTGAATATCCATTTGATTGGATCAATAAAAATTAACTTATCTTAGAATGGACCTCATTCACCAACATTTAGTCACGTGATCTTATTGATAAAACAATGAAAAAAATTGTCTCGTGACAACCATCATGAATTAAACATGAGATCGTAAATTATATAGAAGAGATAAAGCACCACGTGGCTAAATGTTTTTTGTTTACAATTGGTGAATGAGGTCCATTGAAAACTATCTAAGATTCATAATGCCCCCCATAATGAAGAATAAGAAATTACAGAAATAGTTAAGACTAACATAAGCCTGACAATAAAATGTATAGTTCTTATTTAATTAGCTTTCTTGACATTATTATAATTAAGATACATAAGAAAACATGTAAATTGTCACTAGCTTTAACAAAGCTTCATTGATGTCTTTGTTGATTTGTGGAGAGGTATCAATCTTGGCTAGTATGCTGAAAAAAAATAGAAAAGAATATTTATTAAACTGCTTTATAAATAAATTAAATCCATAACATATATAAATTAAGATGTATGTAATACATATATCAAGATCTACAAAAAAAATATTTGAAAACTAAGGGCTTAATTAAATGACATTATAATATTTTGTTACTCGCCAGCATTGATTATTTCAACCAAACAATTGAAATAGCCTTATTTTTAACTTTTCACAATTTCTTTTTAATTAAGGGCCACCAAATTCACCTTGCCTATGGCATCCAATCACCAAAGGCCAGCACTGCCAGCACAATGGCCATATGCAAATACATTTCCCCAACTAATGTCAGGTACCCATTAAAGTTGGGTGGGTTACTCCGAGGCGCCCTTTTAATTCCTGAATTTTAAAAAAATTCTAATCTTTGCTAGAGACCATAGTCTTGAGTAAACTTAGAAATAAGATGAGATTGTCTAGATGACTAACAAGATCTAGTGACAATCTAGTCTAGAGTCTATTGAAAAATATAGAAATAGAATATATTATTTAGCTTTAGATCTAGAATCTAAAATTATTATATACTCTAATCAAGATTGACTAGATCATGATAGATGAGTAGAGATCTAAATATATGTTCTCTATGTTAGATAATAGTTTTTGCATCCATTTTTTGGTATACACTTCTTTCACCTACTAACTAGATGATTTGGTGGCTGAAGGTTACAACATAAAAACTGGGGTTTTGAATTCCAGGATATTTATGATAATACCAAGTCAACCCAACTCTAATGGGTACCTAAGATCAGTTGAGGAAAAGATAGGTGTAAGACAATACCTTAATAACATTCAGTAATAGTAAATAATTACCTGATGCATGGCTAGTCCAGCTTTCTCTGGAAATGTTCCAGCCCAGTGCACACATCTTCACAATGAATCTAATTACTGCAAAACAAAAGGTAAACTTGCATCATGTGAAATAAAAAATAATTAAATTTTTATTCAACCAATGTCAATATGAAAAGTCATCACAAAAAAAAAAGCAAATTTGGATTATAATAGCTAAAGCAAAAAAAAAATCAAATCTATATAACCAAAAAAAATAAAATATAAGTTTGATTCTGAAAGGCCATAACAAAATAATACAACATAATTCCAGACAGCCACTACAAATAACACAAAAGTCGATTCCAAGCAGTCATAAAGAAAAGTTATCAAGTAGATTCCAAATATTAACTGCCAAAAAATAATCAAGTCAATTCTAAATAACAACAAACAAACAAACAAAAAAATGCAAAAGTCTGATTCCAAACAGCCATCACAAAAAAAAAGCAACTAATTTAAACAACCACTATGAAAAACACAATATCAGACATTGATCATAAAAACACACAAATCCGATGAAAAGCTTAAGTAATATACACATGTTTGATTCTAAACAGCCATCTCCAAAGAAGAAAATGTCAATTCTTTCGCTACTAAAAAACAGCACATGATTCTTTAAAAAAAAAATAAATCCGATACTGAACAATGATCACAAAAAACACACAAGTCTAATTTCAAACAGAGCTCATAAAAAGCCATCACAAAAAAAAAGCACACAAGTCTAATGCAGAACATTGATCACAAAAACGCACAAGTCCAATTTAAAACATTGATAAAAGAAAAACAAACAAATCTGATAAAGAACATCAATTAAAAAAACACATGTCCAAACTGCCATCAATAAAGACCCAAATGTCAATTCAATCAGCCACTACTAAAAAAAGCAGTTGATTAAAAAAAAAAAACAAGTCTTATGTCGAACATTGATCACAAAAAAAACCCACCAGTTTCGAACTCCACACCGATCATAAAAAGGAGGCAAAGTCAGACTTCTAACAGCCGTCACATAAAATAAACAAATAAAAATGCCATTCTAAAAAAACACAAAGTAAATGCACAACTCGGAATGTGAATATCCATCATAGAAAAACACAAGTCTTTTTCAAACAGCCTACACAAAAAAGCAGAAGTATGATTAAAAACAACCATCACAAAAATTTTAATAACCACCAAAAAAAAAATGCGCAAGTCGGATTTCTATTACTGATCATAAAAAGGAACAAGTCCTATTCTGAAAATTGATAATATAATCACACAAGTCCGATTCCAGTCAGCCATTACAAAAAAGCACAATTTCAATTCCAAACAGCCATCACAAAAAAAGCGAATTTCTATTCAAACAGCAACTATACAAAACACGTTGATTCTAAAAAAAAACAAAAAAAAACAACACAAGTCCGATGTTGAACATCAGTTACAAAATAAAAAAATGTCCATTCTAAATAATTATAAAATGAATGCACAAGTTTGATTCCAAACAGCAATCACAAAAAGCATATGTCGATTCAAATAGCCACTACGAAAAACTTGAATGCCAATTCTAAATAACCACATAAAAAAAAAAATTAAAATGTACAAATTCTATTCCGAGCATTAATCACAAAAATGACAAGTAAGAATCAAAATACATTAAATTCTTACCATTACCTATCAATCAGTCTGTTGAACCATGGGTGCACCACACAAGATCTGTCAACAGCCCTTCTATATTCCTCTATGTACTTAGCCCTGGATAAACCATTTCATGGCAAACCTGCACATTCTTTGATATCTTCACATTGCTCTCTGTCTTTCATTCTTCATCCTGGAACTCAACAGTGAATGGACCATAACCCTGGTATTATTTTCTGGAAATAAAAAAAAAAAAAAGTCCCTTAATGTAATTAACACCAATTTTTAATTTTTTTTTTTACTAAATACATTAAATTCTTACCATTACCTATCAATCAGTCTGTTGAACCATGGGGGCACCACACAATATCTGTCATCAGCCTTTCTATATTCCTCTCTGTACTTAGCCCTGGATAAACCATTTCATGGCAGACCTGCACATTCTTTGATGTCTTCACATTGTTCTCTGTCTTTCATTCTTCATCCTGGAACTCAACAGTGAAAGGACCATAACCCTGGTATTATTTTCTGGAAATAAAAAAAGTGATTAAGTCTCTTAATATAATTAAAACCAATTTTTATAATTTTTTTACAAAATACATTAAATTCTTACCATTACCTATCAATCAGTCTGTTGAGCCATGGGGGCACCACACAAGATCTGTCAACAGCCCTTCTATATTCCTCTCTGTACTTAGCCCTGGATAAACCATTTCATGGCAGACCTGCACATTTTTTTAATGTCTTCACATTGCTCTCTGTCTTTCATTCTTCATCCTGGAACTCAACAGTGAAAGGACCATAACCCTGGTATTATTTTCTGGAAATAAGAAAAGTGATTAAGTCTCTTAATGTAATTAACACCAATTTTTATAATTTTTTTTACAAAATACATTAAATTCTTACCATTACCTATCAATCAGTCTGTTGAACCATGGGGGCATCACACAAGATCTGTCAACAGCCCTTCTATATTCCTCTCTGTACTTAGCCCTGGATAAACCATTTCATGGCAGACCTGCACATTCTTTGATGTCTTCACATTGCTCTCTGTCTTCCATTCTTCATCCTGGAACTCAATGGTGAAAGGAGCATGACCCTGGTATTATTTTCTTGAAATAAAAAAAGTGATTAAGTCTCTTAATATAATTAAAACCAATTTTTATAATTTTTTTACAAAATACATTAAATTCTTACCATTACCTATCAATCAGTCTGTTTAACCATGGAGGCACCACACAAGATCTGTCATCAGCCCTTTTATATTCCTCTCTGTACTTAGCCCTGGATAAACCATTTCATGGCAGACCTGCACATTCTTTGATGTCTTCACATTGCTCTCTGTCTTTCATTCTTCATCCTGGAACTCAACAGTGAAAGGACCATAACCCTGGTATTATTTTCTGGAAATAAAAAAAGTGATTAAGTCTCTTAATATAATTAAAACCAATTTTTATAATTTTTTTACAAAATACATTAAATTCTTACCATTACCTATCAATCAGTCTGTTGAGCCATGGGGGCACCACACAAGATCTGTCATCAGCACTTCTATATTCCTCTCTGTACTTAGCCCTGGATAAACCATTTCATGGCAGACCTACACATTCTTTGATATCTTCACAATGCTCTCTGTCTTTCATTCTTCATCCTGGAACTCAACAGTGAAAGGACCATAACCCTGGTATTATTTTCTGGAAATAAAAAAAGTGATTAAGTCTCTTATTATAATTAAAACCAATTTTTATAATTTTTTTACAAAATACATTAAATTCTTACCATTACCTATCAATCAGTCTGTTAAACCATGGGTGCACCACACAAGATCTGTCAACAGCCCTTCTATATTTCTCTCTGTACTTAGCCCTGGATAAACCATTTCATGGCAGACCTGCACATTCTTTGATGTCTTCACATTGCTCTCTGTCTTTCATTCTTCATCCTGGAACTCAACAGTGAAAGGACCATAACCCTGGTATTATTTTCTGGAAATAAAAAAAGTGATTAAGTCCCTTAATGTAATTAACACCAATTTTTAATTTTTTTTTTTACTAAATACATTAAATTCTTATCATTACCTATCAATCAGTCTGTTGAACCATGGGGGCACCACACAAGATCTGTCATCAGCCCTTCTATATTCCTCTCTGTACTTAGCCCTGGATAAACCATTTCATGGCAGACCTGCACATTCTTTGATGTCTTCACATTGCTCTCTGTCTTTCATTCTTCATCCTGGAACTCAACAGTGAAAGGACCATAACCCTGGTATTATTTTCTGGAAATAAAAAAAAAGATTAAGTCTCTTAATATAATTAAAACAAATTTTTATAATTTTTTTACAAAATACATTAAATTCTTACCATTACCTATCAATCAGTCTGTTGAGCCATAGGGGCATTACACAAGATCTGTCATCAGCCCTTCTATATTCCTCTCTGTACTTAGCCCTGGATAAACCATTTCATGGCAGACCTGCACATTCTTTGATATCTTCACATTTCTCTCTCTTTCATTCTTCATCCTGGAACTCAACGGTGAAAGGAGCATAACCCTGGTATTAATTTCTGGAAATAAAAAAAGAGTGATTAAGTCTCTTAATGTAATTAACACCTATTTTTTAAATTTTCCTTACTAAATACATTAAATTTTTACCATTACCTATCAATCAGTCTGTTGAGCCATGGGGGCACCACACAAGATCTGTCATCAGCCATTCTATATTCCTCTCTGTACTTAGCCCTGGATAAACCATTTCATGGCAGACCTGCACATTCTTTGATGTCTTCACATTGCTCTCTGTCTTTCATTCTTCATCCTGGAACTCAACAGTGAAAGGACCATAACCCTGGTATTATTTTCTGGAAATAAAAAAAGTGATTAAGTCCCTTAATGTAATTAACACCAATTTTTAATTATTTTTTTTACTAAATACATTAAATTCTTACCATTACCTATCAATCAGTCTGTTGAACCATGGGGGCACCACACAAGATCTGTCATCAGCCCTTCTATATTCCTCTCTGTACTTAGCCCTGGATAAACCATTTCATGGCAGACCTGCACATTCTTTGATGTCTTCACATTGTTCTCTGTCTTTCATTCTTCATCCTGGAACTCAACAGTGAAAGGACCATAACCCTGGTATTATTTTCTGGAAATAAAAAAAGTGATTAAGTCTCTTAATATAATTAAAACCAATTTTTATAATTTTTTTACAAAATACATTAAATTCTTACCATTACCTATCAATCAGTCTGTTGAGCCATGGGGGCACCACACAAGATCTGTCAACAGCCCTTCTATATTCCTCTCTGTACTTAGCCCTGGATAAACCATTTCATGGCAGACCTGCACATTTTTTTAATGTCTTCACATTGCTCTCTGTCTTTCATTCTTCATCCTGGAACTCAACAGTGAAAGGACCATAACCCTGGTATTATTTTCTGGAAATAAGAAAAGTGATTAAGTCTCTTAATGTAATTAACACCAATTTTTATAATTTTTTTTACAAAATACATTAAATTCTTACCATTACCTATCAATCAGTCTGTTGAACCATGGGGGCATCACACAAGATCTGTCAACAGCCCTTCTATATTCCTCTCTGTACTTAGCCCTGGATAAACCATTTCATGGCAGACCTGCACATTCTTTGATGTCTTCACATTGCTCTCTGTCTTCCATTCTTCATCCTGGAACTCAATGGTGAAAGGAGCATGACCCTGGTATTATTTTCTTGAAATAAAAAAAGTGATTAAGTCTCTTAATATAATTAAAACCAATTTTTATAATTTTTTTACAAAATACATTAAATTCTTACCATTACCTATCAATCAGTCTGTTTAACCATGGAGGCACCACACAAGATCTGTCATCAGCCCTTTTATATTCCTCTCTGTACTTAGCCCTGGATAAACCATTTCATGGCAGACCTGCACATTCTTTGATGTCTTCACATTGCTCTCTGTCTTTCATTCTTCATCCTGGAACTCAACAGTGAAAGGACCATAACCCTGGTATTATTTTCTGGAAATAAAAAAAGTGATTAAGTCTCTTAATATAATTAAAACCAATTTTTATAATTTTTTTACAAAATACATTAAATTCTTACCATTACCTATCAATCAGTCTGTTGAGCCATGGGGGCACCACACAAGATCTGTCATCAGCACTTCTATATTCCTCTCTGTACTTAGCCCTGGATAAACCATTTCATGGCAGACCTACACATTCTTTGATATCTTCACAATGCTCTCTGTCTTTCATTCTTCATCCTGGAACTCAACAGTGAAAGGACCATAACCCTGGTATTATTTTCTGGAAATAAAAAAAGTGATTAAGTCTCTTATTATAATTAAAACCAATTTTTATAATTTTTTTACAAAATACATTAAATTCTTACCATTACCTATCAATCAGTCTGTTAAACCATGGGTGCACCACACAAGATCTGTCAACAGCCCTTCTATATTTCTCTCTGTACTTAGCCCTGGATAAACCATTTCATGGCAGACCTGCACATTCTTTGATGTCTTCACATTGCTCTCTGTCTTTCATTCTTCATCCTGGAACTCAACAGTGAAAGGACCATAACCCTGGTATTATTTTCTGGAAATAAAAAAAGTGATTAAGTCCCTTAATGTAATTAACACCAATTTTTAATTTTTTTTTTTTACTAAATACATTAAATTCTTATCATTACCTATCAATCAGTCTGTTGAACCATGGGGGCACCACACAAGATCTGTCATCAGCCCTTCTATATTCCTCTCTGTACTTAGCCCTGGATAAACCATTTCATGGCAGACCTGCACATTCTTTGATGTCTTCACATTGCTCTCTGTCTTTCATTCTTCATCCTGGAACTCAACAGTGAAAGGACCATAACCCTGGTATTATTTTCTGGAAATAAAAAAAAAGATTAAGTCTCTTAATATAATTAAAACAAATTTTTATAATTTTTTTACAAAATACATTAAATTCTTACCATTACCTATCAATCAGTCTGTTGAGCCATAGGGGCATTACACAAGATCTGTCATCAGCCCTTCTATATTCCTCTCTGTACTTAGCCCTGGATAAACCATTTCATGGCAGACCTGCACATTCTTTGATATCTTCACATTTCTCTCTCTTTCATTCTTCATCCTGGAACTCAACGGTGAAAGGAGCATAACCCTGGTATTAATTTCTGGAAATAAAAAAAGAGTGATTAAGTCTCTTAATGTAATTAACACCTATTTTTTAAATTTTCCTTACTAAATACATTAAATTTTTACCATTACCTATCAATCAGTCTGTTGAGCCATGGGGGCACCACACAAGATCTGTCATCAGCCATTCTATATTCCTCTCTGTACTTAGCCCTGGATAAACCATTTCATGGCAGACCTGCACATTCTTTGATGTCTTCACATTGCTCTCTGTCTTTCATTCTTCATCCTGGAACTCAACAGTGAAAGGACCATAACCCTGGTATTATTTTCTGGAAATAAAAAAAGTGATTAAGTCCCTTAATGTAATTAACACCAATTTTTATAATTTTTTTTACTAAATACATTAAATTCTTACCATTACCTATCAATCAGTCTGTTGAACCATGGGGGCACCACACAAGATCTGTCATCAGCCCTTCTATATTCCTCTCTGTACTTAGCCCTGGATAAACCATTTCATGGCAGACCTGCACATTCTTTGATGTCTTCACATTGTTCTCTGTCTTTCATTCTTCATCCTGGAACTCAACAGTGAAAGGACCATAACCCTGGTATTATTTTCTGGAAATAAAAAAAGTGATTAAGTCTCTTAATATAATTAAAACCAATTTTTATAATTTTTTTACAAAATACATTAAATTCTTACCATTACCTATCAATCAGTCTGTTGAGCCATGGGGGCACCACACAAGATCTGTCAACAGCCCTTCTATATTCCTCTCTGTACTTAGCCCTGGATAAACCATTTCATGGCAGACCTGCACATTTTTTTAATGTCTTCACATTGCTCTCTGTCTTTCATTCTTCATCCTGGAACTCAACAGTGAAAGGACCATAACCCTGGTATTATTTTCTGGAAATAAGAAAAGTGATTAAGTCTCTTAATGTAATTAACACCAATTTTTATAATTTTTTTTACAAAATACATTAAATTCTTACCATTACCTATCAATCAGTCTGTTGAACCATGGGGGCATCACACAAGATCTGTCAACAGCCCTTCTATATTCCTCTCTGTACTTAGCCCTGGATAAACCATTTCATGGCAGACCTGCACATTCTTTGATGTCTTCACATTGCTCTCTGTCTTCCATTCTTCATCCTGGAACTCAATGGTGAAAGGAGCATGACCCTGGTATTATTTTCTTGAAATAAAAAAAGTGATTAAGTCTCTTAATATAATTAAAACCAATTTTTATAATTTTTTTACAAAATACATTAAATTCTTACCATTACCTATCAATCAGTCTGTTTAACCATGGAGGCACCACACAAGATCTGTCATCAGCCCTTTTATATTCCTCTCTGTACTTAGCCCTGGATAAACCATTTCATGGCAGACCTGCACATTCTTTGATGTCTTCACATTGCTCTCTGTCTTTCATTCTTCATCCTGGAACTCAACAGTGAAAGGACCATAACCCTGGTATTATTTTCTGGAAATAAAAAAAGTGATTAAGTCTCTTAATATAATTAAAACCAATTTTTATAATTTTTTTACAAAATACATTAAATTCTTACCATTACCTATCAATCAGTCTGTTGAGCCATGGGGGCACCACACAAGATCTGTCATCAGCACTTCTATATTCCTCTCTGTACTTAGCCCTGGATAAACCATTTCATGGCAGACCTACACATTCTTTGATATCTTCACAATGCTCTCTGTCTTTCATTCTTCATCCTGGAACTCAACAGTGAAAGGACCATAACCCTGGTATTATTTTCTGGAAATAAAAAAAGTGATTAAGTCTCTTATTATAATTAAAACCAATTTTTATAATTTTTTTACAAAATACATTAAATTCTTACCATTACCTATCAATCAGTCTGTTAAACCATGGGTGCACCACACAAGATCTGTCAACAGCCCTTCTATATTTCTCTCTGTACTTAGCCCTGGATAAACCATTTCATGGCAGACCTGCACATTCTTTGATGTCTTCACATTGCTCTCTGTCTTTCATTCTTCATCCTGGAACTCAACAGTGAAAGGACCATAACCCTGGTATTATTTTCTGGAAATAAAAAAAGTGATTAAGTCCCTTAATGTAATTAACACCAATTTTTAATTTTTTTTTTTACTAAATACATTAAATTCTTATCATTACCTATCAATCAGTCTGTTGAACCATGGGGGCACCACACAAGATCTGTCATCAGCCCTTCTATATTCCTCTCTGTACTTAGCCCTGGATAAACCATTTCATGGCAGACCTGCACATTCTTTGATGTCTTCACATTGCTCTCTGTCTTTCATTCTTCATCCTGGAACTCAACAGTGAAAGGACCATAACCCTGGTATTATTTTCTGGAAATAAAAAAAAAGATTAAGTCTCTTAATATAATTAAAACAAATTTTTATAATTTTTTTACAAAATACATTAAATTCTTACCATTACCTATCAATCAGTCTGTTGAGCCAAAGGGGCATTACACAAGATCTGTCATCAGCCCTTCTATATTCCTCTCTGTACTTAGCCCTGGATAAACCATTTCATGGCAGACCTGCACATTCTTTGATATCTTCACATTTCTCTCTCTTTCATTCTTCATCCTGGAACTCAACGGTGAAAGGAGCATAACCCTGGTATTAATTTCTGGAAATAAAAAAAGAGTGATTAAGTCTCTTAATGTAATTAACACCTATTTTTTAAATTTTCCTTACTAAATACATTAAATTTTTACCATTACCTATCAATCAGTCTGTTGAGCCATGGGGGCACCACACAAGATCTGTCATCAGCCATTCTATATTCCTCTCTGTACTTAGCCCTGGATAAACCATTTCATGGCAGACCTGCACATTCTTTGATGTCTTCACATTGCTCTCTGTCTTTCATTCTTCATCCTGGAACTCAACAGTGAAAGGACCATAACCCTGGTATTATTTTCTGGAAATAAAAAAAGTGATTAAGTCCCTTAATGTAATTAACACCAATTTTTAATTATTTTTTTTACTAAATACATTAAATTCTTACCATTACCTATCAATCAGTCTGTTGAACCATGGGGGCACCACACAAGATCTGTCATCAGCCCTTCTATATTCCTCTCTGTACTTAGCCCTGGATAAACCATTTCATGGCAGACCTGCACATTCTTTGATGTCTTCACATTGTTCTCTGTCTTTCATTCTTCATCCTGGAACTCAACAGTGAAAGGACCATAACCCTGGTATTATTTTCTGGAAATAAAAAAAGTGATTAAGTCTCTTAATATAATTAAAACCAATTTTTATAATTTTTTTACAAAATACATTAAATTCTTACCATTACCTATCAATCAGTCTGTTGAGCCATGGGGGCACCACACAAGATCTGTCAACAGCCCTTCTATATTCCTCTCTGTACTTAGCCCTGGATAAACCATTTCATGGCAGACCTGCACATTTTTTTAATGTCTTCACATTGCTCTCTGTCTTTCATTCTTCATCCTGGAACTCAACAGTGAAAGGACCATAACCCTGGTATTATTTTCTGGAAATAAGAAAAGTGATTAAGTCTCTTAATGTAATTAACACCAATTTTTATAATTTTTTTTACAAAATACATTAAATTCTTACCATTACCTATCAATCAGTCTGTTGAACCATGGGGGCATCACACAAGATCTGTCAACAGCCCTTCTATATTCCTCTCTGTACTTAGCCCTGGATAAACCATTTCATGGCAGACCTGCACATTCTTTGATGTCTTCACATTGCTCTCTGTCTTCCATTCTTCATCCTGGAACTCAATGGTGAAAGGAGCATGATTCTGGTATTATTTTCTTGAAATAAAAGAAGTGATTAAGTCTCTTAATATAATTAAAACCAATTTTTATAATTTTTTTACAAAATACATTAAATTCTTACCATTACCTATCAATCAGTCTGTTTAACCATGGAGGCACCACACAAGATCTGTCATCAGCCCTTTTATATTCCTCTCTGTACTTAGCCCTGGATAAACCATTTCATGGCAGACCTGCACATTCTTTGATGTCTTCACATTGCTCTCTGTCTTTCATTCTTCATCCTGGAACTCAACAGTGAAAGGACCATAACCCTGGTATTATTTTCTGGAAATAAAAAAAGTGATTAAGTCTCTTAATATAATTAAAACCAATTTTTATAATTTTTTTACAAAATACATTAAATTCTTACCATTACCTATCAATCAGTCTGTTGAGCCATGGGGGCACCACACAAGATCTGTCATCAGCACTTCTATATTCCTCTCTGTACTTAGCCCTGGATAAACCATTTCATAGCAGACCTACACATTCTTTGATATCTTCACAATGCTCTCTGTCTTTCATTCTTCATCCTGGAACTCAACAGTGAAAGGACCATAACCCTGGTATTATTTTCTGGAAATAAGAAAAGTGATTAAGTCTCTTAATGTAATTAACACCAATTTTTATAATTTTTTTTACAAAATACATTAAATTCTTACCATTACCTATCAATCAGTCTGTTGAACCATGGGGGCATCACACAAGATCTGTCAACAGCCCTTCTATATTCCTCTCTGTACTTAGCCCTGGATAAACCATTTCATGGCAGACCTGCACATTCTTTGATGTCTTCACATTGCTCTCTGTCTTCCATTCTTCATCCTGGAACTCAATGGTGAAAGGAGCATGACCCTGGTATTATTTTCTTGAAATAAAAGAAGTGATTAAGTCTCTTAATATAATTAAAACCAATTTTTATAATTTTTTTACAAAATACATTAAATTCTTACCATTACCTATCAATCAGTCTGTTTAACCATGGAGGCACCACACAAGATCTGTCATCAGCCCTTTTATATTCCTCTCTGTACTTAGCCCTGGATAAACCATTTCATGGCAGACCTGCACATTCTTTGATGTCTTCACATTGCTCTCTGTCTTTCATTCTTCATCCTGGAACTCAACAGTGAAAGGACCATAACCCTGGTATTATTTTCTGGAAATAAAAAAAGTGATTAAGTCTCTTAATATAATTAAAACCAATTTTTATAATTTTTTTACAAAATACATTAAATTCTTACCATTACCTATCAATCAGTCTGTTTAACCATGGAGGCACCACACAAGATCTGTCATCAGCCCTTTTATATTCCTCTCTGTACTTAGCCCTGGATAAACCATTTCATGGCAGACCTGCACATTCTTTGATGTCTTCACATTGCTCTCTGTCTTTCATTCTTCATCCTGGAACTCAACAGTGAAAGGACCATAACCCTGGTATTATTTTCTGGAAATAAAAAAAGTGATTAAGTCTCTTAATATAATTAAAACCAATTTTTATAATTTTTTTACAAAATACATTAAATTCTTACCATTACCTATCAATCAGTCTGTTGAGCCATGGGGGCACCACACAAGATCTGTCATCAGCACTTCTATATTCCTCTCTGTACTTAGCCCTGGATAAACCATTTCATGGCAGACCTACACATTCTTTGATATCTTCACAATGCTCTCTGTCTTTCATTCTTCATCCTGGAACTCAACAGTGAAAGGACCATAACCCTGGTATTATTTTCTGGAAATAAAAAAAGTGATTAAGTCTCTTATTATAATTAAAACCAATTTTTATAATTTTTTTACAAAATACATTAAATTCTTACCATTACCTATCAATCAGTCTGTTAAACCATGGGTGCACCACACAAGATCTGTCAACAGCCCTTCTATATTTCTCTCTGTACTTAGCCCTGGATAAACCATTTCATGGCAGACCTGCACATTCTTTGATGTCTTCACATTGCTCTCTGTCTTTCATTCTTCATCCTGGAACTCAACAGTGAAAGGACCATAACCCTGGTATTATTTTCTGGAAATAAAAAAAGTGATTAAGTCCCTTAATGTAATTAACACCAATTTTTAATTTTTTTTTTACTAAATACATTAAATTCTTATCATTACCTATCAATCAGTCTGTTGAACCATGGGGGCACCACACAAGATCTGTCATCAGCCCTTCTATATTCCTCTCTGTACTTAGCCCTGGATAAACCATTTCATGGCAGACCTGCACATTCTTTGATGTCTTCACATTGCTCTCTGTCTTTCATTCTTCATCCTGGAACTCAACAGTGAAAGGACCATAACCCTGGTATTATTTTCTGGAAATAAAAAAAAAGATTAAGTCTCTTAATATAATTAAAACAAATTTTTATAATTTTTTTACAAAATACATTAAATTCTTACCATTACCTATCAATCAGTCTGTTGAGCCATAGGGGCATTACACAAGATCTGTCATCAGCCCTTCTATATTCCTCTCTGTACTTAGCCCTGGATAAACCATTTCATGGCAGACCTGCACATTCTTTGATATCTTCACATTTCTCTCTCTTTCATTCTTCATCCTGGAACTCAACGGTGAAAGGAGCATAACCCTGGTATTAATTTCTTTAAATAAAAAAAGAGTGATTAAGTCTCTTAATGTAATTAACACCTATTTTTTAAATTTTCCTTACTAAATACATTAAATTTTTACCATTACCTATCAATCAGTCTGTTGAGCCATGGGGGCACCACACAAGATCTGTCATCAGCCATTCTATATTCCTCTCTGTACTTAGCCCTGGATAAACCATTTCATGGCAGACCTGCACATTCTTTGATGTCTTCACATTGCTCTCTGTCTTTCATTCTTCATCCTGGAACTCAACAGTGAAAGGACCATAACCCTGGTATTATTTTCTGGAAATAAAAAAAGTGATTAAGTCCCTTAATGTAATTAACACCAATTTTTAATTATTTTTTTTACTAAATACATTAAATTCTTACCATTACCTATCAATCAGTCTGTTGAACCATGGGGGCACCACACAAGATCTGTCATCAGCCCTTCTATATTCCTCTCTGTACTTAGCCCTGGATAAACCATTTCATGGCAGACCTGCACATTCTTTGATGTCTTCACATTGTTCTCTGTCTTTCATTCTTCATCCTGGAACTCAACAGTGAAAGGACCATAACCCTGGTATTTTTTTCTGGAAATAAAAAAAGTGATTAAGTCTCTTAATATAATTAAAACCAATTTTTATAATTTTTTTACAAAATACATTAAATTCTTACCATTACCTATCAATCAGTCTGTTGAGCCATGGGGGCACCACACAAGATCTGTCAACAGCCCTTCTATATTCCTCTCTGTACTTAGCCCTGGATAAACCATTTCATGGCAGACCTGCACATTTTTTTAATGTCTTCACATTGCTCTCTGTCTTTCATTCTTCATCCTGGAACTCAACAGTGAAAGGACCATAACCCTGGTATTATTTTCTGGAAATAAGAAAAGTGATTAAGTCTCTTAATGTAATTAACACCAATTTTTATAATTTTTTTTACAAAATACATTAAATTCTTACCATTACCTATCAATCAGTCTGTTGAACCATGGGGGCATCACACAAGATCTGTCAACAGCCCTTCTATATTCCTCTCTGTACTTAGCCCTGGATAAACCATTTCATGGCAGACCTGCACATTCTTTGATGTCTTCACATTGCTCTCTGTCTTCCATTCTTCATCCTGGAACTCAATGGTGAAAGGAGCATGACCCTGGTATTATTTTCTTGAAATAAAAGAAGTGATTAAGTCTCTTAATATAATTAAAACCAATTTTTATAATTTTTTTACAAAATACATTAAATTCTTACCATTACCTATCAATCAGTCTGTTTAACCATGGAGGCACCACACAAGATCTGTCATCAGCCCTTTTATATTCCTCTCTGTACTTAGCCCTGGATAAACCATTTCATGGCAGACCTGCACATTCTTTGATGTCTTCACATTGCTCTCTGTCTTTCATTCTTCATCCTGGAACTCAACAGTGAAAGGACCATAACCCTGGTATTATTTTCTGGAAATAAAAAAAGTGATTAAGTCTCTTAATATAATTAAAACCAATTTTAATAATTTTTTTACAAAATACATTAAATTCTTAACATTACCTATCAATCAGTCTGTTGAGCCATGGGGGCACCACACAAGATCTGTCATCAGCACTTCTATATTCCTCTCTGTACTTAGCCCTGGATAAACCATTTCATGGCAGACCTACACATTCTTTGATATCTTCACAATGCTCTCTGTCTTTCATTCTTCATCCTGGAACTCAACAGTGAAAGGACCATAACCCTGGTATTATTTTCTGGAAATAAAAAAAGTGATTAAGTCTCTTATTATAATTAAAACCAATTTTTATAATTTTTTTACAAAATACATTAAATTCTTACCATTACCTATCAATCAGTCTGTTAAACCATGGGTGCACCACACAAGATCTGTCAACAGCCCTTCTATATTTCTCTCTGTACTTAGCCCTGGATAAACTATTTCATGGCAGACCTGCACATTCTTTGATGTCTTCACATTGCTCTCTGTCTTTCATTCTTCATCCTGGAACTCAACAGTGAAAGGACCATAACCCTGGTATTATTTTCCGGAAATAAAAAAAGTGATTAAGTCCCTTAATGTAATTAACACCAATTTTTAATTTTTTTTTTTACTAAATACATTAAATTCTTATCATTACCTATCAATCAGTCTGTTGAACCATGGGGGCACCACACAAGATCTGTCATCAGCCCTTCTATATTCCTCTCTGTACTTAGCCCTGGATAAACCATTTCATGGCAGACCTGCACATTCTTTGATGTCTTCACATTGCTCTCTGTCTTTCATTCTTCATCCTGGAACTCAACAGTGAAAGGACCATAACCCTGGTATTATTTTCTGGAAATAAAAAAAGTGATTAAGTCTCTTAATATAATTAAAACCAATTTTTATAATTTTTTTACAAAATACATTAAATTCTTACCATTACCTATCAATCAGTCTGTTGAGCCATGGGGGCACCACACAAGATCTGTCAACAGCCCTTCTATATTCCTATCTGTACTTAGCCCTGGATAAACCATTTCATGGCAGACCTGCACATTTTTTTGATGTCTTCACATTGCTCTCTGTCTTTCATTCTTCATCCTGGAACTCAACAGTGAAAGGACCATAACCCTGGTATTATTTTCTGGAAATAAAAAAAATGATTAAGTCTCTTAATATAATTAAAACCAATTTTTATAATTTTTTTACAAAATACATTAAATTCTTACCATTACCTATCAATCAGTCTGTTTAACCATGGAGGCACCACACAAGATCTGTCATCAGCCCTTCTATATTCCTCTCTGTACTTAGCCCTGGATAAACCATTTCATGGCAGACCTGCACATTCTTTGATGTCTTCACATTGCTCTCTGTCTTTCATTCTTCATCCTGGAACTCAACAGTGAAAGGACCATAACCCTGGTATTATTTTCTGGAAATAAAAAAAGTGATTAAGTCTCTTAATGTAATTAACACCAATTTTTATAATTTTTTTACAAAATACATTAAATTCTTACCATTACCTATCAATCAGTCTGTTGAACCATGGGGGCTCCACACAAGATCTGTCAACAGCCCTTCTATATTCCTCTCTGTACTTAGCCCTGGATAAACCATTTCATGGCAGACCTGCACATTCTTTGATGTCTTCACATTGCTCTCTGTCTTTCATTCTTCATCCTGGAACTCAACGGTGAAAGGACCATAACCCTGGTATTATTTTCTGGAAATAAAAAAAGTGATTAAGTCTCTTAATATAATTAAAACCAATTTTTATAATTTTTTTACAAAATACATTAAATTCTTACCATTACCTATCAATCAGTCTGTTGAGCCATGGGGGCACCACACAAGATCTGTCAACAGCCCTTCTATATTCCTATCTGTACTTAGCCCTGGATAAACCATTTCATGGCAGACCTGCACATTTTTTTGATGTCTTCACATTGCTCTCTGTCTTTCATTCTTCATCCTGGAACTCAACAGTGAAAGGACCATAACCCTGGTATTATTTTCTGTCTGGAAATAAAAAAAATGATTAAGTCTCTTAATATAATTAAAACCAATTTTTATATTTTTTTTTACAAAATACATTAAATTCTTACCATTACCTATCAATCAGTCTGTTTAACCATGGAGGCACCACACAAGATCTGTCATCAGCCCTTCTATATTCCTCTCTGTACTTAGCCCTGGATAAAACTTTTCATGGCAGACCTGCACATTCTTTGATGTCTTCACATTGCTCTCTGTCTTTCATTCTTCATCCTGGAACTCAACAGTGAAAGGACCATAACCCTGGTATTATTTTCTGGAAATAAAAAAGTGATTAAGTCTCTTAATATAATTAAAACCAATTTTTATAATTTTTTTACAAAATACATTAAATTCTTACCATTACCTATCAATCAGTCTGTTGAGCCATGGGGGCACCACACAAGATCTGTCATCAGCCCTTCTATATTCCTCTCTGTACTTAGCCCTGGATAAACCATTTCATGGCAGACCTGCACATTCTTTGATATCTTCACATTGCTCTCTGTCTTTCATTCTTCATCCTGGAACTCAACGGTGAAAGGAGCATAGCCCTGGTATTATTTTCTGGAAATAAAAAAAGAGTGATTAAGTCCCTTAATGTAATTAACATCAATTTTTAATTTTTTTTTTACTAAATACATTAAATTCTTACCATTACCTATCAATCAGTCTGTTGAACCATGGAGGCACCACACAAGATCTGTCATCAGCCCTTCTATATTCCTCTCTGTACTTAGCCCTGGATAAACCATTTAATGGCAGACCTGCACATTCTTTGATGTCTTCACATTGCTCTCTGTCTTTCATTTTTCATCCTGGAACTCAACAGTGAAAGGACCATAACCCTGGTATTATTTTCTGGAAATAAAAAAAGTGATTAAGTCTCTTATTATAATTAAAACCAATTTTTATAATTTTTTTACAAAATACATTAAATTCTTACCATTACCTATCAATCAGTCTGTTGAGCCATGGGGGCACCACACAAGATCTGTCAACAGCCCTTCTATATTCCTCTCTGTACTTAGCCCTGGATAAACCATTTCATGGCAGACCTGCACATTCTTTGATGTCTTCACATTGCTTTCTGTCTTTCATTCTTCATCCTGGAACTCAACAGTGAAAGGACCATAACCCTGGTATTATTTTCTGGAAATAAAAAAAGTGATTAAGTCTCTTAATATAATTAAAACCAATTTTTATAATTTTTTTACAAAATACATTAAATTTTTACCATTACCTATCAATCAGTCTGTTTAACCATGGAGGCACCACACAAGATCTGTCATCAGCCCTTCTATATTCCTCTCTGTACTTAGCTCTGGATAAACCATTTCATGGCAGACCTGCACATGCTTTGATGTCTTCACATTGCTCTCTGTCTTTCATTCTTCATCCTGGAACTCAACAGTGAAAGGACCATAACCCTGGTATTATTTTCTGGAAATAAAAAAAGTGATTAAGTCTCTTAATGTAATTAACACCAATTTTTATAATTTTTTTACAAAATACATTAAATTCTTACCATTACCTATCAATCAGTCTGTTGAACCATGGGGGCACCACACAAGATCTGTCAACAGCCCTTCTATATTCCTCTCTGTACTTAGCCCTGGATAAACCATTTCATGGCAGACCTGCACATTCTTTGATGTCTTCACATTGCTCTCTGTCTTTCATTCTTCATCCTGGAACTCAACGGTGAAAGGACCATAACCCTGGTATTATTTTCTGGAAATAAAAAAAGTGATTAAGTCTGTTAATATAATTAAAACCAATTTTTATAATTTTATTACAAAATACATTAAATTCTTACCATTACCTATCAATCAGTCTGTTGAGCCATGGGGGCACCACACAAGATCTGTCATCAGCCATTCTATATTCCTCTCTGTACTTAGCCCTGGATAAACCATTTCATGGCAGACCTGCACATTCTTTGATGTCTTCACATTGCTCTCTGTCTTTCATTCTTCATCCTGGAACTCAACGGTGAAAGGAGCATAACCCTGGTATTATTTTCTGGAAATAAAAAAAGAGTGATTGAGTCCCTTAATGTAATTAACACCAATTCAATAGACTGATGATGATCCTCTAGCCATTGGTTTGGTATCATTTTTTTTAAAAGTCTGGGTTAGTTTACAGCATACATCGCTACACCCCATCAGAGACTGTGATGCCACTGGTTCCAAACTGATCCCAAACTGTATATATTTCCTTTGCAAAGAATCACATAAGAAGCTATTAATTTGATAACTCATGCCACCGATGTGCCCTTGATTTGTATTTTTGCTTAAAGAAATTCTTTTA
Source organism: Biomphalaria glabrata (assembly GCF_947242115.1). Classification (NCBI taxonomy): domain Eukaryota; kingdom Metazoa; phylum Mollusca; class Gastropoda; family Planorbidae; genus Biomphalaria; species Biomphalaria glabrata. The sequence goes on along the minus strand of NC_074711.1, from coordinate 31,489 downwards.
ATAATATCAGATGTAGGTGTGTGTAAAACAGTTTCACAACTACAACGGCTGGTAAAATCCATGTTTTACCTATGTTTCCGTATTTTGCTATAAGTAAAGAGATATTGGAAGACGCTCACAAACCAACATCTTCTCTCTCTATATATATGATGTTGAAGTGAGATTGTGTGGGTCTATTCTTAACTTTATCTTTGAGTACTAGAAAATTTTTAAATCTTTATCTATTTTGTCAGGGTTACATTGTCTCAGATGATCCTCTAGCCATTGGTTTGGTATCATTATTTTAAAAAAGTCACTTAGGCAACCGCTTGTTTGACAAGGAAGGAATGAATCTCAGTTTTAAATAATCAACGCTGGACAGTGTACATTTCTTTTTGTTAAACATTTGTTACATGTAGACAAAATTAAAATTTTTAAATAAGTATTGAGACAATTCTTTGGTTTGATTAGCAGGATATATATTTAAAATGATTTACCAAGATAAAAATCATATATTACTGTATAAAATAATTACATTAAATGAATGTAAAAATTAAAATGATCTGCTTTAAATGAAATCTATTATGGTAGACCCCCGTGGACCTATCATAGACCCCCAATTTATTATTTATTATAGTCTACACTCTAAATCTGGATATTACTACAATCAATATTGAATTGTATTCTAGACTCTCTGTCTAGTCTTATAAACTTTTTTTAAAGACTCTGAGACTTGAGTGATTAAGCTTCTAGTTAGATCTAGACTTTTCTATACTAGATAATAGATCTAGACTTTTCTAGACTAGTTAATAGATCTAGATCTAGTAATATTCTAATTAATGATCTAGACTATATTATAGGTCTAGTTATCTAGATCTAGCAGATTTTCTTACCTCTTAAACTATTCTACTTCTTGATCTAGTCTATATAGATCTAGATTTAATCTATAGATCAAGTCTATAACTAGGTACTAGGACTAGAGTAATCTAGACATTCTATTCTAGACTGACTAGACTATACTAAACAAACTCTAATACTAATACTCTAATGACAATTCTAGTATTAAAATTAATAAGAAACTTTACAGTCTACATTCTAAATATCTAGAATCTATATTGACTATATCTACAATCAATATTGAATTGTATTCTAGACTCTCTATCTAGTCTTATAAACTTTCTTTAAAGACTCAGTCTTGAGTGATAAAGATTTAAAAGATTCTAGCTAGATCTAGATTTTTTTCTAGATCTAGACTAGTAAATAGATGATAGATTAATCTAGATGATGCTAGATCTACTTATATAATTATAATCTATAGTAATCTAGTCTAGATCTAATATTACTAAATAGATCTAATATTGACAATCGAATAAGTTGAATAGGTGGTGTGTTTGGATAGCCTTACAAAACTTCTCTGTCTGTTGACCCTGATTTTTTCTAGATCTAGATTATTTTTCTTCTTATTATTCTTCTTGATCTATATAGATTTAGATAATCTTGATTGAGAATTTCTATAGATCTAGTAACTAGTCTAGATAGATCTATCTAAATTTTAAATTATTAGTTCTATTTAAATAAATCTAATAAAATTAGTAATTACGATAAGATAAATTATCTTGAATCGATTCAGTCTAGACCCATCAACATGAATTATTGAATTGAGTCGTAACATTGGTTTTTAGACTAGGACTGAACTAGTTATAAAGGATTTATAGATATAGACGTCGAGTAGAAGATTTTGAACTGATAATCTAGATTTAGAGGAAAAAGATAATTTATTGTTACATTAAATCATGAACATGGCCGCCACGGCACATGGTTTACAATTAGACAGAGCAGCCCCGGTCAAAATGAAACAGAATTTAGGGTTTTCTTTTTAAAAGATTATTCTTCATGATAAATTACCCATTCAAGCCCATTGCATTAATAATAGAGCTTTACTTGTAATTGATATGTAGCCATTCATTATAAATAGTTTTAAATTAAACCATTAGATCTAACGTAAGGATTTGAATTAGAGGACATTTTTTATTTTTTATTTTTTTCTAAGCTTTGAACATGGATGGCTGCCTGGTCAAGTGGTTTGCACGCTGGACTGTCGTTCGGATTTATCGACGGTCGAGGGTTCAAACCCTACCCGCTCCTATTTTTTACAAGTACAAAAAAAGAAAAAAAAAAAATTATTATTTTTTTTTATTTTTTTTTATTATTATTTTTTTTTTAATTTAAACAAAAAAAAATAATAAAAAAAAATAAAACTACAAAAAAAAAATAAAAAAATAAAAAAAATATTTTTTTAAAAAAGTTTGGGAACCACTGGTCTACAGTGAAGTCAGTCCCGGGATAGTGAATTACCCATTCAAGCCCATTGCATTAATAATAGATCTTTACTTGTAATTGATATGTAGCCATTCATTATAAATAGTTTTAAATTAAACCATTAGATCTAACGTAAGGATTTGAATTAGAGGAAATTTTTTATTTTTTTCTAAGCTTTAAACTGCTCACGCATGGATGGCTGCATGGTCAAGTGGTTTGCACGCTGGACTGTCGTTCGGATTTATCGACGGTCGAGGGTTCAAACCCTACCTGCTCCTATTTTTTACAAGTACAAAAAAAGAAAAAAAAAATTTATTATTTTTTTTTTATTTTTTTTTATTATTATTTTTTTTTTAATTTAAACAAAAAAAATAATAAAAAAAAATAAAACTACAAAAAAAAATAAAAAAATAAAAAAAATATTTTTTTAAAAAAGTTTGGGAACCACTGGTCTACAGTGAAGTCAGTCCCGGGATAGTGAATTACCCATTCAAGCCCATTGCATTAATAATAGATCTTTACTTGTAATTGATATGTAGCCATTCATTATAAATAGTTTTAAATTAAACCATTAGATCTAACGTAAGGATTTGAATTAGAGGAAATTTTTTATTTTTTTCTAAGCTTTAAACTGCTCACGCATGGATGGCTGCATGGTCAAGTGGTTTGCACGCTGGACTGTCGTTCGGATTTATCGACGGTCGAGGGTTCAAACCCTACCCGCTCCTATTTTTTACAAGTACAAAAAAAGAAAAAAAAATTTATTATTTTTTTTTTATTTTTTTTTATTATAATTTTTTTTTAATTTAAACAAAAAAAATAATAAAAAAAAATAAAACTACAAAAAAAAAATAAAAAAATAAAAAAAATATTTTTTTAAAAAAGTTTGGGAACCACTGGTCTACAGTGAAGTCAGTCAGTTCAAGCCCATTGCATTAATAATAGATCTTTACTTGTAATTGATATGTAGCTATTCATTATAAATAGTTTTAAATTAAACCATTAGATCTAACGTAAGGATTTGAATTAGAGGACATTTTTTATTTTTTTCTAAGCTTTAAACTGCTCACGCATGGATGGCTGCATGGTCAAGTGGTTTGCACGCTGGACTGTCGTTCGGATTTATCGACGGTCGAGGGTTCAAACCCTACCCGCTCCTATTTTTTACAAGTACAAAAAAAGAAAAAAAAAATTTATTATTTTTTTTTTATTTTTTTTTATTATTATTTTTTTTTTAATTTAAACAAAAAAAATAATAAAAAAAAATAAAACTACAAAAAAAAATAAAAAAATAAAAAAAATATTTTTTTTAAAAAGTTTGGGAACCACTGGTCTACAGTGAAGTCAGTCCCGGGATAGTGAATTACCCATTCAAGCCCATTGCATTAATAATAGATCTTTACTTGTAATTGATATGTAGCCATTCATTATAAATAGTTTTAAATTAAACCATTAGATCTAACGTAAGGATTTGAATTAGAGGACATTTTTTATTTTTTTCTAAGCTTTAAACTGCTCACGCATGGATGGCTGCATGGTCAAGTGGTTTGCACGCTGGACTGTCGTTCGGATTTATCGACGGTCGAGGGTTCAAACCCTACCCGCTCCTATTTTTTACAAGTACAAAAAAAGAAAAAAAAAATTTATTTTTTTTTTTTATTTTTTTTTATTATTATTTTTTTTTTAATTTAAACAAAAAAAAATAATAAAAAAAAATAAAACTACAAAAAAAAATAAAAAAATAAAAAAAATATTTTTTTTAAAAAGTTTGGGAACCACTGGTCTACAGTGAAGTCAGTCCCGGGATAGTGAATTACCCATTCAAGCCCATTGCATTAATAATAGATCTTTACTTGTAATTGATATGTAGCCATTCATTATAAATAGTTTTAAATTAAACCATTAGATCTAACGTAAGGATTTGAATTAGAGGAAATTTTTTATTTTTTTCTAAGCTTTAAACTGCTCACGCATGGATGGCTGCATGGTCAAGTGGTTTGCACGCTGGACTGTCGTTCGGATTTATCGACGGTCGAGGGTTCAAACCCTACCCGCTCCTATTTTTTACAAGTACAAAAAAAGAAAAAAAAAATTTATTATTTTTTTTTTATTTTTTTTTATTATTATTTTTTTTTTAATTTAAACAAAAAAAATAATAAAAAAAAATAAAACTACAAAAAAAAAATAAAAAAATAAAAAAAATATTTTTTTAAAAAAGTTTGGGAACCACTGGTCTACAGTGAAGTCAGTCCCGGGATAGTGAATTACCCATTCAAGCCCATTGCATTAATAATAGATCTTTACTTGTAATTGATATGTAGCCATTCATTATAAATAGTTTTAAATTAAACCATTAGATCTAACGTAAGGATTTGAATTAGAGGACATTTTTTATTTTTTTCTAAGCTTTAAACTGCTCACGCATGGATGGCTGCATGGTCAAGTGGTTTGCACGCTGGACTGTCGTTCGGATTTATCGACGGTCGAGGGTTCAAACCCTACCCGCTCCTATTTTTTACAAGTACAAAAAAAGAAAAAAAAAATTTATTATTTTTTTTTTTATTTTTTTTTATTATTATTTTTTTTTTAATTTAAACAAAAAAAATAATAAAAAAAAATAAAACTACAAAAAAAAAATAAAAAAATAAAAAAAATATTTTTTTAAAAAAGTTTGGGAACCACTGGTCTACAGTGAAGTCAGTCCCGGGATAGTGAATTACCCATTCAAGCCCATTGCATTAATAATAGATCTTTACTTGTAATTGATATGTAGCCATTCATTATAAATAGTTTTAAATTAAACCATTAGATCTAACGTAAGGATTTGAATTAGAGGACATTTTTTATTTTTTATTTTTTTCTAAGCTTTAAACTGCTCGCGCATGGATGGCTGCCTGGTCAAGTGGTTTGCACGCTGGACTGTCGTTCGGATTTATCGACGGTCGAGGGATCAAACCTTGCCCGCTACCATTTTTTACAAGCACAAAAATAAGAAAAAAAAATAATTTTTTTTTTATTTTATTTTTTTTTATTATTTTTTTAAATAAAAAAAAAATAAAAATAAAAAAATTTTTTTTTTTTTTTTTTTAAAGTTTGGGAACCACTGGTCTACATTGAAGTCAGTCCCAGGATAGTGAATTACCCATTCAAGCCCATTGCAATTATAATAGATCTTTACTTGTAATTGATATATAGCCATTCATTATAAATAGTTTTAAATTAAACCATTAGATCTAACGTAAGGATTTAAATTAGAGGACATTTTTTATTTTTTATTTTTTTCTAAGCTTTGAACTGCCTCGTACATAGCTGGCTGCCTGGTCAAGTGGTTAGCACGCTGGACTGTTGTTCGGATTTATCGACGGTCGAGGGTTCAAACCCTGCCCGCTCCCATTTTTTTTTTACAAGCACAAAATAAGAAAAAAAAATTGGATGATTTTTTTCCCCAAAGGTTAGCCGTCAACACAAGCTCCCCTCCCTGATAATTGTTTTTCACGTGAGAAAAATGAAGTACAAAAAGTGCATACATTTATTATATTTGAACTCGCCATGAATAAAAAAAAAGAAAATTCTAGATCAAGGTTTTATTTGATGTACGATGGTTCTAACATTATTAAAACTAGCCCATAGATCCAGATATTTTCTCTTTGTATTATCGTTGATGAAAAAATGTGGAATTACCGTAATCTAGCATCTAGATGAAATATTAAAAAAAAAAGATTTATAATAGGCAGTCTAGATCTAATATACTTTTGCTTACAATTGTCTTTAAATTAACAATTTTATCGGAAAAAAAATTTTTTTATATTTTTTTATTTTTTTAGAAAATTTTTTTTTAATTTTTTAATTTTTTTTTTCGAGAATTCACTATCCCGGGACTGACTTTACTGTAGACCAGTGGTTCCTAAACTTTTTTTTTAATTTTTTTTTTTATTTTATGTTTTTTTTATTATTTTTTTTTTAATTTTAAAAAATTAAAAAAAAAATAATAAAAAAAAATAATAAAATAAAAAAAAAAAAAAAAAAAAAATTTTAAAGTTTGGGAACCACTGGAAACCCAGCCCGCTCCCATTTTTTACAAGCACATAATAAGAAAAAAAATTGTATTGGATGATTTTTTCCCCCAAAGGTTAGCCGTCAACACAAGCTCCCCTCCCTGATAATTGTTTTTCACGAGAGAAAAATGAAGTACAAAAAGTGCATACATTTATTATATTTGAACTCGCCATGAATAAAAAAAAATGAAAATTCTAGATCAAGGTTTTATTTGATGTACGATGGTTCTAACATTGTTAAAACTAGCCCATAGATCCAGATATTTTCTCTTTGTATTATCGTGGATTCCAAAAAAGTGGAATTACCGTAATCTAGCATCTAGATGAAATATTTTTAAAAAAATAAATTTCTATAATAGGCAGTCTAGATCTAATATACTTTTGCTTACAATTGTCTTTAAATTAACATTTTTATCGGAAAAAAAAACTTTTTTTTAGTGTTTATTCTGTATCGCTCTGTTACTGTTAGAGTGTTGCTAGTGACTTGTGTGATGCGATTTCTTTTCAGATTAAATCTATGGTTTGGGTTATTTTTTTTTATTTTGAAAATGTAGATCTAGCTGAAAATGTTAAAAATTATATATTAATGTAGATCTATGTAATAGGATACATTAAACAGTTAAGCAGAAATCTATTTCTGTGAACCGATTCCCCCCCCCCGGGCTAAACAATGGGAAACAACTATATTTTGTTTTATCGGAATTATATATACCGGTATTTAAAAAAAAAAAACAATTAATATCTTTTCCTTTTTAGAAATTCATTTCTTGTTTTAAAATAACTTACTTGTTGCTAAGATAAACAATCGAATTTTATTCCATAAAATAGATCTAGATAATAACAATTTTGACATAATGTATTCAACGAAGGTAGTCTATTATCTATATAGAATTTCTGTAAGTTTCAATCAATATCTAGTTTGTAGATCTAGCTTATTCATTAAAATTTAAACTGTATCATTTCTATTGATTTACCGTATTTTTTAGTCTAAAATTAATATAATCTACATTTAGACCTAATTCTCTCTTCCTTAGGCTGCATGAGCTCAGTAGTCAGTATTTATAACACAAAAATCTTTAAAATTGTAATTTTATTGTTCCCTATTGAAAACAATTTAGAACTATTGTAAACTGGGTCGTTATTATTAATACTTTTTTTTTGTCGTTGAATTGAAATTTAACTCAGCACACTCTTTTTTTCTTAATTTTTTTTAGGCTTTGAACTGCCTCGCACATAGCTGGCTGCCTGGTCAAGTGGTTAGCACGCTGGACTGTTGTTCGGATTTATCGACGGTCGAGGGTTCAAACCCTGCCCGCTCCCATTTTTTTTTTACAAGCACAAAATAAGAAAAAAAAATTGGATGATTTTTTTCCCCAAAGGTTAGCCGTCAACACAAGCTCCCCTCCCTGATAATTGTTTTTCACGTGAGAAAAATGAAGTACAAAAAGTGCATACATTTATTATATTTGAACTCGCCATGAATAAAAAAAAAAGAAAATTCTAGATCAAGGTTTTATTTGATGTACGATGGTTCTAACATTGTTAAAACTAGCCTATAGATCCAGATATTTTCTCTTTGTATTATCGTGGATTCAAAAAAAGATGAATTACCGTCATCTAGCATCTAGATGAAATATTTTTTTAAAAATAAATATCTATAATAGGCAGACTAGATCTAATATACTTTTGCTTACAAGTGTCTTTAAATTAACATTTTTATCGGAAAAAAAAACAACTTTTTTTTTAGTGTTTATTTCTGTATCGCTCTGTTACTGTTAGAGTGTTGCTAGTGACTCGTGTGATGCGATTTCTTTTCAGATTAAATCTATGGTTTGGGTTATTTATTTTAATTTGGAAATGTAAATCTATCTGAAAATAGATAAAAATTATTGATTTACCGTATTTTTTAGTCTAAAATTAATATAATCTACATCTAGACCTAATTCTCTCTTCCTTAGGCTGCATGAGCTCAGTAGTCAGTAGTTATAACACAAAAATCTTTAAAATTGTAATTTTGTTGTTCCCTATTGAAAACAATTTAGAACTATTGTAAACTGGGTCGTTATTATTAATATTTTTTTTGTCGTTGAATTGAAAATTAACTCAGCACACTTTTTTCTGAACTCGATAGTGTATAAAAGTCAAGAAATTTGGGCTATCAAGTTAGTTCATTTACAGGTGACCCATACGAGATTGAAAGTGGAAGAAGAGAAGAAAGTCGTCATTTTCTATGCCCTAAAGTTTAGATGGTGTCTATGCATGTTTCTTGAAGTTGACCTGGAGATCGGTGAGTCAATATGAAACTTAGAATTAAACGGTAACTTTAGATTTGTGTTTTTTTTATGTCTGTTCTTAACATATTTACAAGTGTTTTTGAAAGAAATAAATTTATTAAAGTTCATACTTTAACACATTACTTTTTTTTCCCTAGGTCTGTTTGTTCATCAATGCCTATTCCAAAACTGTAGCAGTCCCGTCTTTACTACGTACATAGTGTGCAGAACTGTTGTCAACATTTCGGGCAGCTAATGCCCATGCTCTCAGTACACTCTTCTTATCAGAAGTGCGTGCTCTCCAAAATGAGCTATTTATAAACATGCTGTCCCAGCATCATTCTACGACATCAAAATAGTCTGCACAATATAGACTATGAACTTTATGTGCTTTTCAAAATGTGCAGTACACAATTGACAATGACTTTGCTTTTAAAAATGTGTACTAGTGACATTAAATTTCATGTGTGGAGGATTCAACGAAGTGGATCGTCTACAATTTGTGAGTACCCTATTTATTTTAAAAGTTCAATATTCTTTTGCTAAGGCCACCTCTTATATTCAGCATTCAACATGTTTGATTTTGATATGTATTAGCAATGCATTTTCATCTCTTCTGCAAAGTAAGAAATTCAACTTGCAACATTATTTTAGCCATACACCTGGTCTTTATTATGGTTAAAATATCTAAATCTAAACTTTATAGCAAGGTAAACTTAACCCAGCTTTAAGGGGAAAACCCAAGCTAAAGGAATGGCGTTTGACAATTCTTAATTTTGATCTGTATTAGCAAATACATTTTCGTCTCTTCTTTAAACAATCAACTTTAACAAATGCAGCATGTTTTCAGTCGTACATTAAAATGCACCACCCGGTCTTTAGTAAGGTTAAAATATCTAGATCTATACTTTAATTATAGCAAGCATAAACTCTTGATGAGAAAAACCCAACTTCAGTGGGAAAACCCAAGACTCAAATGATAATAGTTAAATGGAGTTTGACTTTTTTGTTCAAAATTAAATTTTAGATTTAAATCGATTTATTCACCATGTATTCCTATTTTAAACTGATAATCTTTCTAGATCTATGTTTAGATCTAATACATTACAGACTTTACATAACAATATCTAGATCTAATTACTTCCTTCGCGTATACAATGCAGTTTGTCATTGCAGTCGAACATGTTAGATTTATTTATCTAGATCTAGAATAGATCTAGTTTAAATAGAATATTGCCTAACGAAATATAGATATGTGTAGAATGTATACTAGATCTACAACTCTAGCTTTTAATTAGATGTAGTAATTTAATATTTCTAAAGTTAGATCTACACTAGTGTAAATCTAGGTATTGAGCTTAATCGAGATCTCTTACACACGAGTAATCTATTTTGAACGCACATACCGTAAACTATATCGACCACAGATTCCGTAGACTATGTCGAACAGAATTTCAAAGTTTATTTCTATAACCTATACTGGTTATACTTTGGGGGGACAATGATAGACCCCCCCCTTTCCTTCCCCCCCCCCCACACAAAAAAAAAACCCAACTCATTAGCCATTAAATTGAAAATAAGCTATAATTGCACAATTCTGGCCCGTTGTATGTAGATCTAGATCTTATTTTACATAGTCTGTAGATTCTACATTCATTGGTCCTTTGTTTTACTAAGGTCAACAAAATTGAAAAGGCTATTTTAGAATCTAGATCTAGCTCTTTTAGACTCATTGCATTATTTTACTATCTTTTGGCCTGAGATTTTGCTCTCTCGACCCTTGTTTATACATGTTGAGTTTACAATAATCAAATTTTGCTTCAGTTCATTATCATTTTGTCATTTGTCTTAGCGAACGTCGTTTACATTTAATATCAAATATGGACTGTGGTATAGTATTTTCGATATGGTGTTTTGTATTCCAATTTCGAATCGGAGGTTTGTGTATTGTGTCGTGCTACTTTGAAGTGCAACTAAATTCTTTGTGTGGTGCCTATTCGTTTTTTGCCATCTATCTGGAATCAAAAGTGTGCATTTTTGTGCCGGCTATTCTGACTCGGGCTTGTGCATTTTTGTGCCGGCTATTCTGAATCGGACTTGTGTTTTTTGTGTTAGCTGTTTAAAATCAATTGTGCTTTATTTTTCGTTGTGGCTATTTAAAATCAATTTGTGCTTTTCTGACGTGGATGAAGTTTGAAATCAGCTTGTGCTTTTTTTAGTGTGCTTTTTAAAAACAACTGGTCTTTTGTTTTCGTGGTGGAATAGACTTGTGCATTTTGGTGTTTTTTTTTTTAAATTGACTTGTGCTTTTTTTCCCGCGTGGTTTATTGGAATAAGACTTGTGCATATATTTGGTTACGTTATTTGGAATAGTTGTTTTTTTTTAATTTTAGCTTTGTGTCAATGAATATTTAGCTTGAAACTTACCCAGCAAAAGAAGTAAAAAAAATGTTTGCATCGTGTAATAAGCACTTTTATGTAGCAGCCCTGAGCATCTGAAATAAACCCCCCCCCCCATGTCTTGAGCTCCATATATCCACGCCCCAGTTTACTATGAAACTCCAGTCTCTAGATCTAAAAGATATTATTATTGTCTAGGATTCAAGAGAGGCAACCCATATAAATCATCCCGAACTTTCCCTGTCGTACAAAAAAATCCGAAAATGTGTACAATGAATATTGTAGCTTGAAACCTACCCAGCATAAGAAAAAATCAAACTAATTTGCATGGAACAATAAGTACTTAAGTGTAGAAGCCCTTAGCACCTGAAGAAAAAAAAGCCCCCCCCCCCACGTCTTAGAGTTCCTCATATCCACGCCCCAGTTTACTATGAATCTTCAGTCTCTATATCTAAATAAAAACGAAATATTGTCTTGGATTCAAGAGAGGCAACCCATAGCAATCATTCCAAACTTTTCTTTCTGTACAAGAAAAGCCGCAAATGTATACAATGAATATTTTAGCTTGAACCTACCCAGTATAAGAAGTAAATCAAACTAATTTGCATGGAACAATAACTACTTAAGTGTAGCAGCCCTGAGCACCTGAAAAAAAAAACGCCCCCCACGTCTTAGAATTCCTCATATCCACGCCCCAGTTTACTATGAATCTTCATTCTCTAGATCTTAATAAAAATAATGAAATATTGTCTTGGATTCAAGAGAGGCAGCCCATAGAAATCATCCCAAACTTTTCCTTTAATAAAAAAAAAAGCGATTAAGTCCCTTAATGTAATTAACACCAATTTTTGGAAATGTGTTACAAAATAAATTAAATTCTTAGCTTTACCTATCGATCAATCTGTTAAAACATGGGGCACCACACAAGATCTGTCAACAGCCCTTCTATATTCCTCTTTAATTAGCCCTGGATAAACCATTTCATGGCAGACCTGGCAATTCTTTGATGTCTTCACATTGTGTCTTTCTCTCATTCTTCATCCTAGAACTCAATGGTGAAAGGACCATAACCATGGTATTTTTTTCTTAAAATAAAAAAGAGTGATTAAGTCCCTTAATGTAATTAACACCAATTTTTGGAAATGTTTTACAAAATACATTAAATTCTTAGCTTTACCTATCGATCAATCTGTTAAAACATGGGGGCACCACACAAGATCTGTCAACAGCCCTTATATATTCCTCTCTTTAATTAGCCCTGGATAACCATTTCATGGCATACCTGGCTATTCTTTGATGTCTTCACATTGCTCTGTCTTTCATTCTTCATCCTGGAACTCAATGGTGAAAGGACCATAACCCTGGTAATATTTTCTTAAAATAAAAAAAGAGTGATTAAGTCCATTAATGTAATTATCACCAATTTTTGGAAATGTTTTACAAAATACATTAAATTATTCGCTTTACCTAATGATCAATCTGTTGTACCATGGGGGCACCACACAAGATCTGTCAACAGCACTTCTATATTCCTCTTTAATTAGCCCTGGATAAACCATTTCATGGCAGACCTGGCCATTCTTTGATGTCTTCACATTGTCTTTCTCTCATTCTTCATCCTAGAACTCAATGGTGAAAGGACCATAACCCTGGTAATATTTTCCTAAAATAAAAAAAGAGTGATTAAGTCCCTTAATGTAATTAACACCAATTTTTGGAAATGTTTTACAAAATACATTAAATTCTTACCTTAACCTATCGATCAGTCTGTTAGACTTGGGGGCACCACAAGATATGTGAACAGCCCTTCTATATACCTCTCTTTAAATAGTCCTGTATAAACCATTTCATGGCATACCTGGCCATTCTTTGATGTCTTCACATTGTCTTTCTCTCATTCTTCATCCTAGAACTCAAACGTGAAGGGACCATAACCCTGGTATTATTTATTTTAAAATAGAGTGATTAAGTCCCTTAATGTAATTAACACCAATTTTAGGAAATGTTTTACAAAATACATTAAATTCTTAGCTTTACCTATCGATCAATCTGTTCAACCATAAGGGCACCACACAAGATCTGTCAACAGCCCTTCTATATTCCTCTCTGTACATAGCCCTGGATAAACCATTTCATGGCAGACCTGCCCATTCTTTGATGTCTTCACATTGCTCTTTGTCTTTCATTCTTCATCCTGGAACTCAATTGTGAAAGGACCATAACCCTGGTAATATTTTCTTAAAATAAAAAAAGAGTGATTAAGTCCCTTAATGTAATTAACACCAATTTTTTTCGAAATGTTTTACAAAATACATTAAATTCTTGGCTTTACCTATCAATCAATCTGTTGAACCATGGGGGCACCACACAAGATCTGTCAACAGCCCTTCTATATTCCTCTCTGTACTTAGCCCTGGATAAACCATTTCATGGCAGACCTGCCCATTCTTTGATGTCTTCACATTGCTCTCTGTCTTTCATTCTTCATCCTGGAACTCAATTGTGAAAGGACCATAACCCTGGTAATATTTTCTTAAAATAAAAAAAAAGAGTGATTAAGTCCCTTAATGTAATTAACACTAATATAAGGAAATAAATTACAAAATACATTAAATTCTTAGCTTTATCTATCGATTAATCTGTTGAACCATGGGGGCACCACACAAGATCTGTCAATAGCCCTTCTATATTCCTCTCTGTACTTAGCCCTGGATAAACCATTTCATGGCAGACCTGCCCATTCTTTGATGTCTTCACATTGCTCTTTGTCTTTCATTCTTCATCCTGGAACTCAATTGTGAAAGGACCATAACCCTGGTAATATTTTCTTAAAATAAAAAAAGAGTGATTAAGTCCCTTAATGTAATTAACACCAATTTTTTTCGAAATGTTTTACAAAATACATTAAATTCTTAGCCTTACCTATCGATCAATCTGTTGAACCATGGTTGCACCACACATGATCTGTCAACAGCCCTTCTATATTCCTATCTGTACTTAGCCCTGGATAAACCATTTCATTGCATACCTGGCCATTCTTTGATGTCTTCATATTACTCTCAGTCTTTCTCATTCTTCATCGAGGAACTCAATGGTGAAAGGACCATAACCCTGGTTTTATTTTCTTATAAAAAAAAAGTGATAAAGTCCCTAAATGTAATTAACACCAATATTAGGAAATAAATTACAAAATACATTAAATTCTTAGCTTTACCTATCGATGAAATCTGATCAACCATGGGGACACCAAATAAGATCTGTCAACAGCCCTTCTATATTCCTCTCTGTACATAGCCCTGGATAAACCATTTCATGGCAGACCTGCCCATTCTTTGATGTCTTCACATTGTCTTTCTTTTATTCTTTTTGCTAGAACTCAATGGTGAAAGGAACCTAACCCTTGTTTTATTTTCTTTAAAAAAAGAGCGATTAAGTCATTTAATGTAATTAACACCACTATAAGGAAATGTTTTACAAAATTCATTAATTTCTTACCTTTACCTATCGATCAGTCTGTTGAACCATGGGGGCACCACACAAGATCTGTCAACAGCCCTTCTATATTCCTCTCTGTACTTAGCCCTGGATAAACCATTTCATGGCAGACCTGCCTGTCTTTGTCTTCACATTGTGTCTTTCTTTCATTCTTTTTGCTAGAACTCAATGGTGAAAGGAACATAACTCTTGTTTTATTTACTTTAAAAAAAGAGCGATTAAGTCCCTTAATGTAATCGACACCAATATTAAGAAATGTTTTACAAAATACATTAAATTCTTACCTTTACCTAATGATCAGTCTGTTACATCATGGGGGCACCACACAAGATCTGTCAACAGCCCTACTATATACCTCTCTGTACTTAGCCCTGGATAAACCATTTTATGGCAGACCTGCACATTCTTTGATTTCTTCTCATTGTCTTTCTTTCATTCTTTTTGCTAGAACTCAATGGTGAAAGGAACATAACCCTGGTATTATTTTATGAAAATAAAAGTGATTAAGCCCTTAATGTAATTAAAACCAATTTTATGAAATGTTTTACAAAATACATTAAATTCTTAGCTTTAAGTATCGATTAATTTGTTAGACCAGGGGGGCACCAAATAAGATCTGTCAACAGCCCTTCTATATTCCTCTCTGTACTTAGCCCTGGATAAACCATTTCATAGCGGACCTGCCCATTCTTTGATGTCTTCACATTGTCTTTCTATCATTCTTTTTGCTAGAACTTAATGGTGAAAGGACCATAAACCTAATATTATTTTATGAAAATAAAGTCCCTTAATGTAATTAACACCAATTTTATAAAATGTTTTACAAAATACATTAAATTCTTAGCTTTACCTATCAATCAATCTGTTGAACTATGGGTTAGGGTTTTCTTTAGTCACTCGTAGACTAAGTGTTAAATGTCAACTCTAAAAAGGCTTTAAAAATAATCTAAATTTATCTCTTGATATAGACTTTTCAAGGTCTTTATTGTTACATATTATGGACTAAAACTTTAGAAATGTTAAAATCCTTGGTATCCAAATGCCTCAACTTTGAAGGTTTCCATTTCATTTTTGAAATGGACAATTATTTATTCCTTGTAGCTAATAAAACCAATAAGAGGTGGCCTTAATGTCTTACTTTTATAAAATTAGATAAAACAAACCTGTTTAGTACAATGTACACATGCATTACAAGCAAACCCTATCACCCAACACATTGTAATAAACATTAGATAGCAGTTGCATAACATTTCACACCCTAAATTTTATCTCAGATATACAATTCTCTTTGAATAGTTTGTTTTACTTGTTCAATTGCTTTTTATGTAATGCTCTTAAATAAAATATGTAATTATATATTCCCTATATAGCTCTTTAAACCAATTTAAGAGTTGGAATTACTCATTTGCTTACATAAATATAACTTATGCAAACATATTTAAAAAACCATTGACACATGGATTTAAAGTAAACCCAAACATCCAATACGGCAGTAAACGTTAGACAATAATTGCATACATAACATTGCACACTTAATTTTATTTCTATGACTTTTCTTAAAAGCTTGTTTCAATTGTTCCATTGCTTTTTTTGTATTGCATGTTTATTTATAGATAAATATTAGAGTTGTCCTTATGTTTAAAGATGATTGGAATTTAGGTTAAGGTTAGTTGTAGATGCTAGACGTGGGGAAAATAATCATATACGTGAAAGTTTACGTTAGCTGGGTACTTAAAACTTGACTATTTATATTTTTTCTTGTAACTAGTTAACCTAAAGTGTTACTTATCCAGCGCTGAACTTGACATGAGACACTGCCAGCGCTGGTCTTAGCCAGCGCTGAACTTGACATGAGACACTGCCAGCGCTGGTCTTAGCCAGCGCTGAACTTGACATGAGACACTGCCAGCGCTGGTCTAGCTAACGTGAACACTAGGTTTCAACTATTTACTAAGAAAGATATAAATGTAATGATTAATCGAGTCCACGTCATCTCGAAGACTTGATAAACCTTATTTTCCTTTAAATCCAAAACCATAAGACCACCCATCCCTAAACTCTAAGTATTTAGTTAGCATTCAAAGGAAACAAAACTTCTAAAACAGTACTCAAGGGATAACGACATATGATCGTCTTCCCTTGAATGCTGTGTGTACGTTTTGTTTCCTTTAAATGCTATTTAAATACTATCAATACTAAATCCATTAGGGTAACTATCTCCATTAGGGTAACTATCTCCATTAGGGTAACTATCTCCATTAGGGTAACTATCTCCATTAGGGTAACTATCTCCATTAGGGTAACTATCTCCATTAGGGTAACTATCTCCATTAGGGTAACTATCTCCATTAGGGTAACTATCTCCATTAGGGTAACTATCTCCATTAGGGTAACTATCTCCATTAGGGTAACTATCTCCATTAGGGTAACTATCTCCATTAGGGTAACTATCTCCATTAGGGTAACTATCTCCATTAGGGTAACTATCTCCATTAGGGTAACTATCTCCATTAGGGTAACTATCTCCATTAGGGTAACTATCTCCATTAGGGTAACTATCTCCATTAGGGTAACTATCTCCATTAGGGTAACTATCTCCATTAGGGTAACTATCTCCATTAGGGTAACTATCTCCATTAGGGTAACTATCTCCATTAGGGTAACTATCTCCATTAGGGTAACTATCTCCATTAGGGTAACTATCTCCATTAGGGTAACTATCTCCATTAGGGTAACTATCTCCATTAGGGTAACTATCTCCATTAGGGTAACTATCTCCATTAGGGTAACTATCTCCATTAGGGTAACTATCTCCATTAGGGTAACTATCTCCATTAGGGTAACTATCTCCATTAGGGTAACTATCTCCATTAGGGTAACTATCTCCATTAGGGTAACTATCTCCATTAGGGTAACTATCTCCATTAGGGTAACTATCTCCATTAGGGTAACTATCTCCATTAGGGTAACTATCTCCATTAGGGTAACTATCTCCATTAGGGTAACTATCTCCATTAGGGTAACTATCTCCATTAGGGTAACTATCTCCATTAGGGTAACTATCTCCATTAGGGTAACTATCTCCATTAGGGTAACTATCTCCATTAGGGTAACTATCTCCATTAGGGTAACTATCTCCATTAGGGTAACTATCTCCATTAGGGTAACTATCTCCATTAGGGTAACTATCTCCATTAGGGTAACTATCTCCATTAGGGTAACTATCTCCATTAGGGTAACTATCTCCATTAGGGTAACTATCTCCATTAGGGTAACTATCTCCATTAGGGTAACTATCTCCATTAGGGTAACTATCTCCATTAGGGTAACTATCTCCATTAGGGTAACTATCTCCATTAGGGTAACTATCTCCATTAGGGTAACTATCTCCATTAGGGTAACTATCTCCATTAGGGTAACTATCTCCATTAGGGTAACTATCTCCATTAGGGTAACTATCTCCATTAGGGTAACTATCTCCATTAGGGTAACTATCTCCATTAGGGTAACTATCTCCATTAGGGTAACTATCTCCATTAGGGTAACTATCTCCATTAGGGTAACTATCTCCATTAGGGTAACTATCTCCATTAGGGTAACTATCTCCATTAGGGTAACTATCTCCATTAGGGTAACTATCTCCATTAGGGTAACTATCTCCATTAGGGTAACTATCTCCATTAGGGTAACTATCTCCATTAGGGTAACTATCTCCATTAGGGTAACTATCTCCATTAGGGTAACTATCTCCATTAGGGTAACTATCTCCATTAGGGTAACTATCTCCATTAGGGTAACTATCTCCATTAGGGTAACTATCTCCATTAGGGTAACTATCTCCATTAGGGTAACTATCTCCATTAGGGTAACTATCTCCATTAGGGTAACTATCTCCATTAGGGTAACTATCTCCATTAGGGTAACTATCTCCATTAGGGTAACTATCTCCATTAGGGTAACTATCTCCATTAGGGTAACTATCTCCATTAGGGTAACTATCTCCATTAGGGTAACTATCTCCATTAGGGTAACTATCTCCATTAGGGTAACTATCTCCATTAGGGTAACTATCTCCATTAGGGTAACTATCTCCATTAGGGTAACTATCTCCATTAGGGTAACTATCTCCATTAGGGTAACTATCTCCATTAGGGTAACTATCTCCATTAGGGTAACTATCTCCATTAGGGTAACTATCTCCATTAGGGTAACTATCTCCATTAGGGTAACTATCTCCATTAGGGTAACTATCTCCATTAGGGTAACTATCTCCATTAGGGTAACTATCTCCATTAGGGTAACTATCTCCATTAGGGTAACTATCTCCATTAGGGTAACTATCTCCATTAGGGTAACTATCTCCATTAGGGTAACTATCTCCATTAGGGTAACTATCTCCATTAGGGTAACTATCTCCATTAGGGTAACTATCTCCATTAGGGTAACTATCTCCATTAGGGTAACTATCTCCATTAGGGTAACTATCTCCATTAGGGTAACTATCTCCATTAGGGTAACTATCTCCATTAGGGTAACTATCTCCATTAGGGTAACTATCTCCATTAGGGTAACTATCTCCATTAGGGTAACTATCTCCATTAGGGTAACTATCTCCATTAGGGTAACTATCTCCATTAGGGTAACTATCTCCATTAGGGTAACTATCTCCATTAGGGTAACTATCTCCATTAGGGTAACTATCTCCATTAGGGTAACTATCTCCATTAGGGTAACTATCTCCATTAGGGTAACTATCTCCATTAGGGTAACTATCTCCATTAGGGTAACTATCTCCATTAGGGTAACTATCTCCATTAGGGTAACTATCTCCATTAGGGTAACTATCTCCATTAGGGTAACTATCTCCATTAGGGTAACTATCTCCATTAGGGTAACTATCTCCATTAGGGTAACTATCTCCATTAGGGTAACTATCTCCATTAGGGTAACTATCTCCATTAGGGTAACTATCTCCATTAGGGTAACTATCTCCATTAGGGTAACTATCTCCATTAGGGTAACTATCTCCATTAGGGTAACTATCTCCATTAGGGTAACTATCTCCATTAGGGTAACTATCTCCATTAGGGTAACTATCTCCATTAGGGTAACTATCTCCATTAGGGTAACTATCTCCATTAGGGTAACTATCTCCATTAGGGTAACTATCTCCATTAGGGTAACTATCTCCATTAGGGTAACTATCTCCATTAGGGTAACTATCTCCATTAGGGTAACTATCTCCATTAGGGTAACTATCTCCATTAGGGTAACTATCTCCATTAGGGTAACTATCTCCATTAGGGTAACTATCTCCATTAGGGTAACTATCTCCATTAGGGTAACTATCTCCATTAGGGTAACTATCTCCATTAGGGTAACTATCTCCATTAGGGTAACTATCTCCATTAGGGTAACTATCTCCATTAGGGTAACTATCTCCATTAGGGTAACTATCTCCATTAGGGTAACTATCTCCATTAGGGTAACTATCTCCATTAGGGTAACTATCTCCATTAGGGTAACTATCTCCATTAGGGTAACTATCTCCATTAGGGTAACTATCTCCATTAGGGTAACTATCTCCATTAGGGTAACTATCTCCATTAGGGTAACTATCTCCATTAGGGTAACTATCTCCATTAGGGTAACTATCTCCATTAGGGTAACTATCTCCATTAGGGTAACTATCTCCATTAGGGTAACTATCTCCATTAGGGTAACTATCTCCATTAGGGTAACTATCTCCATTAGGGTAACTATCTCCATTAGGGTAACTATCTCCATTAGGGTAACTATCTCCATTAGGGTAACTATCTCCATTAGGGTAACTATCTCCATTAGGGTAACTATCTCCATTAGGGTAACTATCTCCATTAGGGTAACTATCTCCATTAGGGTAACTATCTCCATTAGGGTAACTATCTCCATTAGGGTAACTATCTCCATTAGGGTAACTATCTCCATTAGGGTAACTATCTCCATTAGGGTAACTATCTCCATTAGGGTAACTATCTCCATTAGGGTAACTATCTCCATTAGGGTAACTATCTCCATTAGGGTAACTATCTCCATTAGGGTAACTATCTCCATTAGGGTAACTATCTCCATTAGGGTAACTATCTCCATTAGGGTAACTATCTCCATTAGGGTAACTATCTCCATTAGGGTAACTATCTCCATTAGGGTAACTATCTCCATTAGGGTAACTATCTCCATTAGGGTAACTATCTCCATTAGGGTAACTATCTCCATTAGGGTAACTATCTCCATTAGGGTAACTATCTCCATTAGGGTAACTATCTCCATTAGGGTAACTATCTCCATTAGGGTAACTATCTCCATTAGGGTAACTATCTCCATTAGGGTAACTATCTCCATTAGGGTAACTATCTCCATTAGGGTAACTATCTCCATTAGGGTAACTATCTCCATTAGGGTAACTATCTCCATTAGGGTAACTATCTCCATTAGGGTAACTATCTCCATTAGGGTAACTATCTCCATTAGGGTAACTATCTCCATTAGGGTAACTATCTCCATTAGGGTAACTATCTCCATTAGGGTAACTATCTCCATTAGGGTAACTATCTCCATTAGGGTAACTATCTCCATTAGGGTAACTATCTCCATTAGGGTAACTATCTCCATTAGGGTAACTATCTCCATTAGGGTAACTATCTCCATTAGGGTAACTATCTCCATTAGGGTAACTATCTCCATTAGGGTAACTATCTCCATTAGGGTAACTATCTCCATTAGGGTAACTATCTCCATTAGGGTAACTATCTCCATTA
Organism: Biomphalaria glabrata; assembly: GCF_947242115.1. Classification (NCBI taxonomy): domain Eukaryota; kingdom Metazoa; phylum Mollusca; class Gastropoda; family Planorbidae; genus Biomphalaria; species Biomphalaria glabrata. Next base: position 10,171 of record NC_074711.1, on the reverse strand, counting down.
GGGTAACTATCTCCATTAGGGTAACTATCTCCATTAGGGTAACTATCTCCATTAGGGTAACTATCTCCATTAGGGTAACTATCTCCATTAGGGTAACTATCTCCATTAGGGTAACTATCTCCATTAGGGTAACTATCTCCATTAGGGTAACTATCTCCATTAGGGTAACTATCTCCATTAGGGTAACTATCTCCATTAGGGTAACTATCTCCATTAGGGTAACTATCTCCATTAGGGTAACTATCTCCATTAGGGTAACTATCTCCATTAGGGTAACTATCTCCATTAGGGTAACTATCTCCATTAGGGTAACTATCTCCATTAGGGTAACTATCTCCATTAGGGTAACTATCTCCATTAGGGTAACTATCTCCATTAGGGTAACTATCTCCATTAGGGTAACTATCTCCATTAGGGTAACTATCTCCATTAGGGTAACTATCTCCATTAGGGTAACTATCTCCATTAGGGTAACTATCTCCATTAGGGTAACTATCTCCATTAGGGTAACTATCTCCATTAGGGTAACTATCTCCATTAGGGTAACTATCTCCATTAGGGTAACTATCTCCATTAGGGTAACTATCTCCATTAGGGTAACTATCTCCATTAGGGTAACTATCTCCATTAGGGTAACTATCTCCATTAGGGTAACTATCTCCATTAGGGTAACTATCTCCATTAGGGTAACTATCTCCATTAGGGTAACTATCTCCATTAGGGTAACTATCTCCATTAGGGTAACTATCTCCATTAGGGTAACTATCTCCATTAGGGTAACTATCTCCATTAGGGTAACTATCTCCATTAGGGTAACTATCTCCATTAGGGTAACTATCTCCATTAGGGTAACTATCTCCATTAGGGTAACTATCTCCATTAGGGTAACTATCTCCATTAGGGTAACTATCTCCATTAGGGTAACTATCTCCATTAGGGTAACTATCTCCATTAGGGTAACTATCTCCATTAGGGTAACTATCTCCATTAGGGTAACTATCTCCATTAGGGTAACTATCTCCATTAGGGTAACTATCTCCATTAGGGTAACTATCTCCATTAGGGTAACTATCTCCATTAGGGTAACTATCTCCATTAGGGTAACTATCTCCATTAGGGTAACTATCTCCATTAGGGTAACTATCTCCATTAGGGTAACTATCTCCATTAGGGTAACTATCTCCATTAGGGTAACTATCTCCATTAGGGTAACTATCTCCATTAGGGTAACTATCTCCATTAGGGTAACTATCTCCATTAGGGTAACTATCTCCATTAGGGTAACTATCTCCATTAGGGTAACTATCTCCATTAGGGTAACTATCTCCATTAGGGTAACTATCTCCATTAGGGTAACTATCTCCATTAGGGTAACTATCTCCATTAGGGTAACTATCTCCATTAGGGTAACTATCTCCATTAGGGTAACTATCTCCATTAGGGTAACTATCTCCATTAGGGTAACTATCTCCATTAGGGTAACTATCTCCATTAGGGTAACTATCTCCATTAGGGTAACTATCTCCATTAGGGTAACTATCTCCATTAGGGTAACTATCTCCATTAGGGTAACTATCTCCATTAGGGTAACTATCTCCATTAGGGTAACTATCTCCATTAGGGTAACTATCTCCATTAGGGTAACTATCTCCATTAGGGTAACTATCTCCATTAGGGTAACTATCTCCATTAGGGTAACTATCTCCATTAGGGTAACTATCTCCATTAGGGTAACTATCTCCATTAGGGTAACTATCTCCATTAGGGTAACTATCTCCATTAGGGTAACTATCTCCATTAGGGTAACTATCTCCATTAGGGTAACTATCTCCATTAGGGTAACTATCTCCATTAGGGTAACTATCTCCATTAGGGTAACTATCTCCATTAGGGTAACTATCTCCATTAGGGTAACTATCTCCATTAGGGTAACTATCTCCATTAGGGTAACTATCTCCATTAGGGTAACTATCTCCATTAGGGTAACTATCTCCATTAGGGTAACTATCTCCATTAGGGTTAGGGTTAGGGTTAGGGTTAGGGTTAGGGTTAGGGTTAGGGTTAGGGTTAGGGTTAGGGTTAGGGTTAGGGTTAGGGTTAGGGTTAGGGTTAGGGTTAGGGTTAGGGTTAGGGTTAGGGTTAGGGTTAGGGTTAGGGTTAGGGTTAGGGTTAGGGTTAGGGTTAGGGTTAGGGTTAGGGTTAGGGTTAGGGTTAGGGTTAGGGTTAGGGTTAGGGTTAGGGTTAGGGTTAGGGTTAGGGTTAGGGTTAGGGTTAGGGTTAGGGTTAGGGTTAGGGTTAGGGTTAGGGTTAGGGTTAGGGTTAGGGTTAGGGTTAGGGTTAGGGTTAGGGTTAGGGTTAGGGTTAGGGTTAGGGTTAGGGTTAGGGTTAGGGTTAGGGTTAGGGTTAGGGTTAGGGTTAGGGTTAGGGTTAGGGTTAGGGTTAGGGTTAGGGTTAGGGTTAGGGTTAGGGTTAGGGTTAGGGTTAGGGTTAGGGTTAGGGTTAGGGTTAGGGTTAGGGTTAGGGTTAGGGTTAGGGTTAGGGTTAGGGTTAGGGTTAGGGTTAGGGTTAGGGTTAGGGTTAGGGTTAGGGTTAGGGTTAGGGTTAGGGTTAGGGTTAGGGTTAGGGTTAGGGTTAGGGTTAGGGTTAGGGTTAGGGTTAGGGTTAGGGTTAGGGTTAGGGTTAGGGTTAGGGTTAGGGTTAGGGTTAGGGTTAGGGTTAGGGTTAGGGTTAGGGTTAGGGTTAGGGTTAGGGTTAGGGTTAGGGTTAGGGTTAGGGTTAGGGTTAGGGTTAGGGTTAGGGTTAGGGTTAGGGTTAGGGTTAGGGTTAGGGTTAGGGTTAGGGTTAGGGTTAGGGTTAGGGTTAGGGTTAGGGTTAGGGTTAGGGTTAGGGTTAGGGTTAGGGTTAGGGTTAGGGTTAGGGTTAGGGTTAGGGTTAGGGTTAGGGTTAGGGTTAGGGTTAGGGTTAGGGTTAGGGTTAGGGTTAGGGTTAGGGTTAGGGTTAGGGTTAGGGTTAGGGTTAGGGTTAGGGTTAGGGTTAGGGTTAGGGTTAGGGTTAGGGTTAGGGTTAGGGTTAGGGTTAGGGTTAGGGTTAGGGTTAGGGTTAGGGTTAGGGTTAGGGTTAGGGTTAGGGTTAGGGTTAGGGTTAGGGTTAGGGTTAGGGTTAGGGTTAGGGTTAGGGTTAGGGTTAGGGTTAGGGTTAGGGTTAGGGTTAGGGTTAGGGTTAGGGTTAGGGTTAGGGTTAGGGTTAGGGTTAGGGTTAGGGTTAGGGTTAGGGTTAGGGTTAGGGTTAGGGTTAGGGTTAGGGTTAGGGTTAGGGTTAGGGTTAGGGTTAGGGTTAGGGTTAGGGTTAGGGTTAGGGTTAGGGTTAGGGTTAGGGTTAGGGTTAGGGTTAGGGTTAGGGTTAGGGTTAGGGTTAGGGTTAGGGTTAGGGTTAGGGTTAGGGTTAGGGTTAGGGTTAGGGTTAGGGTTAGGGTTAGGGTTAGGGTTAGGGTTAGGGTTAGGGTTAGGGTTAGGGTTAGGGTTAGGGTTAGGGTTAGGGTTAGGGTTAGGGTTAGGGTTAGGGTTAGGGTTAGGGTTAGGGTTAGGGTTAGGGTTAGGGTTAGGGTTAGGGTTAGGGTTAGGGTTAGGGTTAGGGTTAGGGTTAGGGTTAGGGTTAGGGTTAGGGTTAGGGTTAGGGTTAGGGTTAGGGTTAGGGTTAGGGTTAGGGTTAGGGTTAGGGTTAGGGTTAGGGTTAGGGTTAGGGTTAGGGTTAGGGTTAGGGTTAGGGTTAGGGTTAGGGTTAGGGTTAGGGTTAGGGTTAGGGTTAGGGTTAGGGTTAGGGTTAGGGTTAGGGTTAGGGTTAGGGTTAGGGTTAGGGTTAGGGTTAGGGTTAGGGTTAGGGTTAGGGTTAGGGTTAGGGTTAGGGTTAGGGTTAGGGTTAGGGTTAGGGTTAGGGTTAGGGTTAGGGTTAGGGTTAGGGTTAGGGTTAGGGTTAGGGTTAGGGTTAGGGTTAGGGTTAGGGTTAGGGTTAGGGTTAGGGTTAGGGTTAGGGTTAGGGTTAGGGTTAGGGTTAGGGTTAGGGTTAGGGTTAGGGTTAGGGTTAGGGTTAGGGTTAGGGTTAGGGTTAGGGTTAGGGTTAGGGTTAGGGTTAGGGTTAGGGTTAGGGTTAGGGTTAGGGTTAGGGTTAGGGTTAGGGTTAGGGTTAGGGTTAGGGTTAGGGTTAGGGTTAGGGTTAGGGTTAGGGTTAGGGTTAGGGTTAGGGTTAGGGTTAGGGTTAGGGTTAGGGTTAGGGTTAGGGTTAGGGTTAGGGTTAGGGTTAGGGTTAGGGTTAGGGTTAGGGTTAGGGTTAGGGTTAGGGTTAGGGTTAGGGTTAGGGTTAGGGTTAGGGTTAGGGTTAGGGTTAGGGTTAGGGTTAGGGTTAGGGTTAGGGTTAGGGTTAGGGTTAGGGTTAGGGTTAGGGTTAGGGTTAGGGTTAGGGTTAGGGTTAGGGTTAGGGTTAGGGTTAGGGTTAGGGTTAGGGTTAGGGTTAGGGTTAGGGTTAGGGTTAGGGTTAGGGTTAGGGTTAGGGTTAGGGTTAGGGTTAGGGTTAGGGTTAGGGTTAGGGTTAGGGTTAGGGTTAGGGTTAGGGTTAGGGTTAGGGTTAGGGTTAGGGTTAGGGTTAGGGTTAGGGTTAGGGTTAGGGTTAGGGTTAGGGTTAGGGTTAGGGTTAGGGTTAGGGTTAGGGTTAGGGTTAGGGTTAGGGTTAGGGTTAGGGTTAGGGTTAGGGTTAGGGTTAGGGTTAGGGTTAGGGTTAGGGTTAGGGTTAGGGTTAGGGTTAGGGTTAGGGTTAGGGTTAGGGTTAGGGTTAGGGTTAGGGTTAGGGTTAGGGTTAGGGTTAGGGTTAGGGTTAGGGTTAGGGTTAGGGTTAGGGTTAGGGTTAGGGTTAGGGTTAGGGTTAGGGTTAGGGTTAGGGTTAGGGTTAGGGTTAGGGTTAGGGTTAGGGTTAGGGTTAGGGTTAGGGTTAGGGTTAGGGTTAGGGTTAGGGTTAGGGTTAGGGTTAGGGTTAGGGTTAGGGTTAGGGTTAGGGTTAGGGTTAGGGTTAGGGTTAGGGTTAGGGTTAGGGTTAGGGTTAGGGTTAGGGTTAGGGTTAGGGTTAGGGTTAGGGTTAGGGTTAGGGTTAGGGTTAGGGTTAGGGTTAGGGTTAGGGTTAGGGTTAGGGTTAGGGTTAGGGTTAGGGTTAGGGTTAGGGTTAGGGTTAGGGTTAGGGTTAGGGTTAGGGTTAGGGTTAGGGTTAGGGTTAGGGTTAGGGTTAGGGTTAGGGTTAGGGTTAGGGTTAGGGTTAGGGTTAGGGTTAGGGTTAGGGTTAGGGTTAGGGTTAGGGTTAGGGTTAGGGTTAGGGTTAGGGTTAGGGTTAGGGTTAGGGTTAGGGTTAGGGTTAGGGTTAGGGTTAGGGTTAGGGTTAGGGTTAGGGTTAGGGTTAGGGTTAGGGTTAGGGTTAGGGTTAGGGTTAGGGTTAGGGTTAGGGTTAGGGTTAGGGTTAGGGTTAGGGTTAGGGTTAGGGTTAGGGTTAGGGTTAGGGTTAGGGTTAGGGTTAGGGTTAGGGTTAGGGTTAGGGTTAGGGTTAGGGTTAGGGTTAGGGTTAGGGTTAGGGTTAGGGTTAGGGTTAGGGTTAGGGTTAGGGTTAGGGTTAGGGTTAGGGTTAGGGTTAGGGTTAGGGTTAGGGTTAGGGTTAGGGTTAGGGTTAGGGTTAGGGTTAGGGTTAGGGTTAGGGTTAGGGTTAGGGTTAGGGTTAGGGTTAGGGTTAGGGTTAGGGTTAGGGTTAGGGTTAGGGTTAGGGTTAGGGTTAGGGTTAGGGTTAGGGTTAGGGTTAGGGTTAGGGTTAGGGTTAGGGTTAGGGTTAGGGTTAGGGTTAGGGTTAGGGTTAGGGTTAGGGTTAGGGTTAGGGTTAGGGTTAGGGTTAGGGTTAGGGTTAGGGTTAGGGTTAGGGTTAGGGTTAGGGTTAGGGTTAGGGTTAGGGTTAGGGTTAGGGTTAGGGTTAGGGTTAGGGTTAGGGTTAGGGTTAGGGTTAGGGTTAGGGTTAGGGTTAGGGTTAGGGTTAGGGTTAGGGTTAGGGTTAGGGTTAGGGTTAGGGTTAGGGTTAGGGTTAGGGTTAGGGTTAGGGTTAGGGTTAGGGTTAGGGTTAGGGTTAGGGTTAGGGTTAGGGTTAGGGTTAGGGTTAGGGTTAGGGTTAGGGTTAGGGTTAGGGTTAGGGTTAGGGTTAGGGTTAGGGTTAGGGTTAGGGTTAGGGTTAGGGTTAGGGTTAGGGTTAGGGTTAGGGTTAGGGTTAGGGTTAGGGTTAGGGTTAGGGTTAGGGTTAGGGTTAGGGTTAGGGTTAGGGTTAGGGTTAGGGTTAGGGTTAGGGTTAGGGTTAGGGTTAGGGTTAGGGTTAGGGTTAGGGTTAGGGTTAGGGTTAGGGTTAGGGTTAGGGTTAGGGTTAGGGTTAGGGTTAGGGTTAGGGTTAGGGTTAGGGTTAGGGTTAGGGTTAGGGTTAGGGTTAGGGTTAGGGTTAGGGTTAGGGTTAGGGTTAGGGTTAGGGTTAGGGTTAGGGTTAGGGTTAGGGTTAGGGTTAGGGTTAGGGTTAGGGTTAGGGTTAGGGTTAGGGTTAGGGTTAGGGTTAGGGTTAGGGTTAGGGTTAGGGTTAGGGTTAGGGTTAGGGTTAGGGTTAGGGTTAGGGTTAGGGTTAGGGTTAGGGTTAGGGTTAGGGTTAGGGTTAGGGTTAGGGTTAGGGTTAGGGTTAGGGTTAGGGTTAGGGTTAGGGTTAGGGTTAGGGTTAGGGTTAGGGTTAGGGTTAGGGTTAGGGTTAGGGTTAGGGTTAGGGTTAGGGTTAGGGTTAGGGTTAGGGTTAGGGTTAGGGTTAGGGTTAGGGTTAGGGTTAGGGTTAGGGTTAGGGTTAGGGTTAGGGTTAGGGTTAGGGTTAGGGTTAGGGTTAGGGTTAGGGTTAGGGTTAGGGTTAGGGTTAGGGTTAGGGTTAGGGTTAGGGTTAGGGTTAGGGTTAGGGTTAGGGTTAGGGTTAGGGTTAGGGTTAGGGTTAGGGTTAGGGTTAGGGTTAGGGTTAGGGTTAGGGTTAGGGTTAGGGTTAGGGTTAGGGTTAGGGTTAGGGTTAGGGTTAGGGTTAGGGTTAGGGTTAGGGTTAGGGTTAGGGTTAGGGTTAGGGTTAGGGTTAGGGTTAGGGTTAGGGTTAGGGTTAGGGTTAGGGTTAGGGTTAGGGTTAGGGTTAGGGTTAGGGTTAGGGTTAGGGTTAGGGTTAGGGTTAGGGTTAGGGTTAGGGTTAGGGTTAGGGTTAGGGTTAGGGTTAGGGTTAGGGTTAGGGTTAGGGTTAGGGTTAGGGTTAGGGTTAGGGTTAGGGTTAGGGTTAGGGTTAGGGTTAGGGTTAGGGTTAGGGTTAGGGTTAGGGTTAGGGTTAGGGTTAGGGTTAGGGTTAGGGTTAGGGTTAGGGTTAGGGTTAGGGTTAGGGTTAGGGTTAGGGTTAGGGTTAGGGTTAGGGTTAGGGTTAGGGTTAGGGTTAGGGTTAGGGTTAGGGTTAGGGTTAGGGTTAGGGTTAGGGTTAGGGTTAGGGTTAGGGTTAGGGTTAGGGTTAGGGTTAGGGTTAGGGTTAGGGTTAGGGTTAGGGTTAGGGTTAGGGTTAGGGTTAGGGTTAGGGTTAGGGTTAGGGTTAGGGTTAGGGTTAGGGTTAGGGTTAGGGTTAGGGTTAGGGTTAGGGTTAGGGTTAGGGTTAGGGTTAGGGTTAGGGTTAGGGTTAGGGTTAGGGTTAGGGTTAGGGTTAGGGTTAGGGTTAGGGTTAGGGTTAGGGTTAGGGTTAGGGTTAGGGTTAGGGTTAGGGTTAGGGTTAGGGTTAGGGTTAGGGTTAGGGTTAGGGTTAGGGTTAGGGTTAGGGTTAGGGTTAGGGTTAGGGTTAGGGTTAGGGTTAGGGTTAGGGTTAGGGTTAGGGTTAGGGTTAGGGTTAGGGTTAGGGTTAGGGTTAGGGTTAGGGTTAGGGTTAGGGTTAGGGTTAGGGTTAGGGTTAGGGTTAGGGTTAGGGTTAGGGTTAGGGTTAGGGTTAGGGTTAGGGTTAGGGTTAGGGTTAGGGTTAGGGTTAGGGTTAGGGTTAGGGTTAGGGTTAGGGTTAGGGTTAGGGTTAGGGTTAGGGTTAGGGTTAGGGTTAGGGTTAGGGTTAGGGTTAGGGTTAGGGTTAGGGTTAGGGTTAGGGTTAGGGTTAGGGTTAGGGTTAGGGTTAGGGTTAGGGTTAGGGTTAGGGTTAGGGTTAGGGTTAGGGTTAGGGTTAGGGTTAGGGTTAGGGTTAGGGTTAGGGTTAGGGTTAGGGTTAGGGTTAGGGTTAGGGTTAGGGTTAGGGTTAGGGTTAGGGTTAGGGTTAGGGTTAGGGTTAGGGTTAGGGTTAGGGTTAGGGTTAGGGTTAGGGTTAGGGTTAGGGTTAGGGTTAGGGTTAGGGTTAGGGTTAGGGTTAGGGTTAGGGTTAGGGTTAGGGTTAGGGTTAGGGTTAGGGTTAGGGTTAGGGTTAGGGTTAGGGTTAGGGTTAGGGTTAGGGTTAGGGTTAGGGTTAGGGTTAGGGTTAGGGTTAGGGTTAGGGTTAGGGTTAGGGTTAGGGTTAGGGTTAGGGTTAGGGTTAGGGTTAGGGTTAGGGTTAGGGTTAGGGTTAGGGTTAGGGTTAGGGTTAGGGTTAGGGTTAGGGTTAGGGTTAGGGTTAGGGTTAGGGTTAGGGTTAGGGTTAGGGTTAGGGTTAGGGTTAGGGTTAGGGTTAGGGTTAGGGTTAGGGTTAGGGTTAGGGTTAGGGTTAGGGTTAGGGTTAGGGTTAGGGTTAGGGTTAGGGTTAGGGTTAGGGTTAGGGTTAGGGTTAGGGTTAGGGTTAGGGTTAGGGTTAGGGTTAGGGTTAGGGTTAGGGTTAGGGTTAGGGTTAGGGTTAGGGTTAGGGTTAGGGTTAGGGTTAGGGTTAGGGTTAGGGTTAGGGTTAGGGTTAGGGTTAGGGTTAGGGTTAGGGTTAGGGTTAGGGTTAGGGTTAGGGTTAGGGTTAGGGTTAGGGTTAGGGTTAGGGTTAGGGTTAGGGTTAGGGTTAGGGTTAGGGTTAGGGTTAGGGTTAGGGTTAGGGTTAGGGTTAGGGTTAGGGTTAGGGTTAGGGTTAGGGTTAGGGTTAGGGTTAGGGTTAGGGTTAGGGTTAGGGTTAGGGTTAGGGTTAGGGTTAGGGTTAGGGTTAGGGTTAGGGTTAGGGTTAGGGTTAGGGTTAGGGTTAGGGTTAGGGTTAGGGTTAGGGTTAGGGTTAGGGTTAGGGTTAGGGTTAGGGTTAGGGTTAGGGTTAGGGTTAGGGTTAGGGTTAGGGTTAGGGTTAGGGTTAGGGTTAGGGTTAGGGTTAGGGTTAGGGTTAGGGTTAGGGTTAGGGTTAGGGTTAGGGTTAGGGTTAGGGTTAGGGTTAGGGTTAGGGTTAGGGTTAGGGTTAGGGTTAGGGTTAGGGTTAGGGTTAGGGTTAGGGTTAGGGTTAGGGTTAGGGTTAGGGTTAGGGTTAGGGTTAGGGTTAGGGTTAGGGTTAGGGTTAGGGTTAGGGTTAGGGTTAGGGTTAGGGTTAGGGTTAGGGTTAGGGTTAGGGTTAGGGTTAGGGTTAGGGTTAGGGTTAGGGTTAGGGTTAGGGTTAGGGTTAGGGTTAGGGTTAGGGTTAGGGTTAGGGTTAGGGTTAGGGTTAGGGTTAGGGTTAGGGTTAGGGTTAGGGTTAGGGTTAGGGTTAGGGTTAGGGTTAGGGTTAGGGTTAGGGTTAGGGTTAGGGTTAGGGTTAGGGTTAGGGTTAGGGTTAGGGTTAGGGTTAGGGTTAGGGTTAGGGTTAGGGTTAGGGTTAGGGTTAGGGTTAGGGTTAGGGTTAGGGTTAGGGTTAGGGTTAGGGTTAGGGTTAGGGTTAGGGTTAGGGTTAGGGTTAGGGTTAGGGTTAGGGTTAGGGTTAGGGTTAGGGTTAGGGTTAGGGTTAGGGTTAGGGTTAGGGTTAGGGTTAGGGTTAGGGTTAGGGTTAGGGTTAGGGTTAGGGTTAGGGTTAGGGTTAGGGTTAGGGTTAGGGTTAGGGTTAGGGTTAGGGTTAGGGTTAGGGTTAGGGTTAGGGTTAGGGTTAGGGTTAGGGTTAGGGTTAGGGTTAGGGTTAGGGTTAGGGTTAGGGTTAGGGTTAGGGTTAGGGTTAGGGTTAGGGTTAGGGTTAGGGTTAGGGTTAG